>NW_022989820.1:460638-515707 GCF_902827175.1 Gymnodraco acuticeps
GAAAGCGTTTGATTGATGGCGACATGGAGGCTGCCAAGTCCAATGACAACGTTTCACAAACACTACATTTTTACAAAGTGATGCTGTGGGGCAGCAGTTATTCACATCTGGGAATAGTTTGAAGCTATGATGAGGATAGCATTGAGGTGGTAACGTCAGCAAACAGCTGCTAGCTGCAGGTAGCTTCTACACAGACAGACACAAGCCTACAGGGCTCTACTTTCAAATCTGGCAATCTGTTTGGAGGCTTTAGTTCATTTCAGTTCACGCATTTACCCAGAACCCCTTAAGTGCAGGATAAGTATAAAATAGGCTTGGATTTAGCTGCCTAGAGTGATTGTAAAAGTGTCTGGTAATGTGTCTTTGTACTTTCTCAGAGCAATACTCCAAAAAATATCAAAATGTAAAAACAATACGATGATAATTTAAGAAACTGCAGATTTCTATCATAAACACAAGTCTAAACACAGATGAACACACACAGCTATGAGTTGGTAAGTCAGTTTGTTTGATTCATGGGCCATACAGGTGATTCAGAAAGATTATCTTTGAATATCCACAGATCGCTTTATTACAGACACCGTTTATTTTAGGAATAATTATTATCCACTTTGTTGAAAACTGTGGAATAACCTCTTCCAGCTCCAGTGAAGCGTTCACGGGCCGCTGCAGAAATCTCTGGATTTCTGGAAGGAGACCAAATGAGTGCGCCTAAAGCAGGACGTCACTGTAAGGAGGACATTTGCACTTCAACATCCCTCAATATTTTTAGAAAAAAGGACAAATTAGTGAGAGCTTCTTCCCTTTGGAAACCTCAAATAACTGCATTCAAAAGATCTTACTCTTTTCTCTTCATTATGTGTTGTTGAAACTAAGTTGACCTCTCTATATATAATTACCATCCTACATAATTCCAGGGGCCTTTTTCAGAAACCGGAAGTAATAACCAAGTACAACTAATGTTCCACAACTATATTCCCTATAATTACTGCAAGATATCTAGGTGCTGTGTAGGAAACATTATTAGACATGAAAGGCAACTCCGTCATCAACTTTCTTTTAAGGAAAGTATTAGGAAATAGACCATCAAAATGTATAACTAGATTCTAAAAATAGAGTTAAAACACTGTTAAAAATACACAAATAAAATGTAAAAAATGTGCTAAACAACAGCATCTAATCACCTGAAACACAGAGTAAAACAAATATATAATAATATGATCTAATCTAGTGATGATGAATGGATGGATAACAGTTTAAAGATTTTTGGGGGTTGGATCTGATTTTTGAAAGAATTCTGAGATGAGGAAAGCATGATTGAACTATTGAATTGACTTTGAGCTTTCATCCCAAATCATACCCATAACTTTGTTGTGAGTCAAACCAAAGGAGTCTAGTAAATCACATGTAGTTTTACAGCATTAATAAACCAATCAGGATTTTTGGAATCACGATGTCAAGGACGGTTTTGTGCTACAACCAAAAAACCTGTATCTGTGGTATCACCTGACATTTATTGTATGTATTTGTATTTTTTGGACGAGAGGCAGACACAAACTGTTTGATCTACAATGTATGACATGCAGGACAGAGAGAAACATCTTAAGACGAATGTATGAAAGTGACCAGAAGAGTGAGGACATCAACATAGGTGACTTGGTAGATGGTGACTTGTGATGGTAGAGCTTCGAAACCCAATCAGCAGTCAACACTTTTAGGAGCCAGCTCTGAAACAAAGCCGTTCTCCGGGGTGTTCACAGCCCTTTGTGCACTTTCCAGAAGGGTATTGGGTCCTAAGCTCTTAAACCCTTCCCTAGATGGTCCGTCTGTCTGTGGGCATCAAGTCCAGTAAAGCTCCCCAGTATGGCTTCATGCAGCCAAGGTGTGTGCATATGTGTGTTTGTGTGTGTGAGGACTTAAGTGAAATCCCACAGTGAGAACTGGCTGACAAACGTATTGGCTATATCCCAGCTAAAGCTTTGTAACCGCTGGTTTGGGACCGTGTGTGTTTGTGTGGTGCATCTACGCGTGTGTGATAGTGAGAGATGGGACAGCAGGCCTCACTGGACTCTGACCCTCATCTCACGCTGGACTGCACCACACACACACACACACACACACACACACACACATTACAGTCCCCTTGTCGGCCTCCTGCCTGCTCCCTGACCCTGTTAACTGCCTGTTAAGTATTAATGACCAATTATCTGCCACTTCCTTTTGGTGGAGGGGTACACTCATTGTTTGTCTGTTCTTAGGAGAGGAGATGGAGACAATGTCTTGTAATTTCACTTAATTGCCTGCTTGTTCGTGTGTTTTTTTTTTTAACTGTGTGGGAGTACAAGTATAAATGTGTGTGTCAGAGAGATGAACAAGGGGGAGTTTTGTTGGTGCGTTTAGGGTGAGCGAGAGAGTGTATGTGACTAGGCAAGAAAGAGGTTTAATTAAACGTCCCGAGGGATTAGAACCCAGATGAGTCAGGATGGTAATCTGGCCAGGGTGGCTTGAGTCATGACACTCAGCCTGCCTCACACACACACACACATTTACACACACTGCGATGTTCGCCAGGATGTCTCTGTAATCCTCGCACCTCCTGTCTGCTCTGCCTCCCCGTCTTTCATGACCAATTCATTTAGCCTGCCTGCTCCTTCCCTTCATCTCCCAGCACACCATGTCTTCTTCTTCTCTCTCGAGTTACACTCTCTTCCCCCCGTATATATTCTTTTTCTCCGCTCGGCACATCTGACACCTTATTTCTATCTCATCTGCCCTCCTTTCCCTCCTGCCAGCCCTTTCACACCATCTCCGCCCTCTGACCATCCATCTCTTCATAATTTGTCAGGATGCAGCCCTCAGTTGCCATTGGCTCCTTCTCCAAGCCCCTTCTACACTTTCTTCTCTTGTCGACTTCCCCCTGTCGGCCTTTTTACTCTCCTTTTTCACCTCTCTTTATAGCTTCCCCTGGCGCCTGTACTTCGATCTCTTGTCTTTTGGTACCTCCTCATTTTTAATAACCTTTAGCACCTGCGGTGTTACTAAATGTGTTTAAGACTAGTGGGATACTTAGAGGTAGTTGTTGCGTGGTTCGTGAGCTTCACTATCTCTCTGAAGAAACAACACAGGATTCCTGAATCTAGGTTTCCAAGTTGCTAGCGTTAGCAGCGAAATCAAACACGTACAAAGGTTATTTTTATTTTACCAATTTTGTTCGGTATTTAATTTGCCATTTTCAGCATTTTTTGCAAAACTGTCAATATAATGTTACCCCAAATAAATAAAGAATTAAAGCAAATGATAAAGGTTAAAGAGGTCATATTATGCTAATGTACACATTCATATGTATGTTGTGCCTCTACAACATGTTTACATGCTTTCATATTTAAAAAGTGTGATGATTGGTTAGCTGGCCATCTCTATTGTGATTGGTCAACCGCTAATAGATGTCCCACCTATATAACACACTATAGGAAAGGGAAAACCCCAAGAGCATAATAGGGCCTCTTTAAAGGACAAAACATTTGACTAGTTTCATCTGGAGGCTAATTTCTCCTCCTGTGGTGAAGGATACCCACTTCCCAACACTCAATTCCCTTCAAAGAAGCGAACACAATCAGTCCCAATCTCTGAGATATTAATATAAACATGACTGTGATATAATTACAAAGTTTCAAATAGGTGTGCCTGTTATAGAAAACACATTTCAAGCGACATATTACTGCCGAGCACCTGTGGTTGAATAGGTAATAGAAAAACTGGAATCAATTGTGTGTAAATCTACAATTGAAGTGGCTGACAGTAGAAGTTGACCTTTTTGGGGTTATGTTTGGGTCTTTGCATATATGAGTGTGCATGCATGTGGGAGGCTATTTGAAGCCAACTCTGCATCACGATGAAATGAAATGTCAAAAGCTATTTTAATTAACATTGAATCTATTGATATATTTTTGTATTAATTTACTAATGGCTTTGAGATGTCAACAAAGACATAAAAAGGGCAAATGATTACCAAGTTGCCCTCCTCAAATTACTTGTTTTGTTCAAAAGCCAAAGATACTCCATTAAACAGCCAATCCTGTCATTGGAAAACCTTGAAACTGCACATTTCTGACTTTCTTCTTTGATAAATTAAACAAAAATCAAATATGTTTTTTAATGAAACCTCTCTCCGTCTCCTTCCTTAGGCCCAGGAACATCCAGTGGTCCAAGATTAACGACACCTTACCTGAGAGGGCGGAGATTTCCGGCCCCACATTTCAGATTTCCCGCCTCAGCCAATTACACAACGGGACGTACTTGTGCCAGGCCCAGAACAACTTTGGACGCGCTGCCGATCATTACACCCTGCTGGTGTACGGTGAGTAACTATGGCTGACAATTGATTACATGTTGCAAGTTTTCTTTAGAATTTCCAAGAGTGCTTGAAATGTTTTCTTCATTGATTCATCTATTCCATTGTTTTTCGTTCATTTCCAGTCCTGGGTAATTGTTAACTGCTCATAATAATTGTATTTCCAATGGGTCTTTTGCTTGTTGCATTTGTTGTTCTTCTGTTCTGATGATACCTTTTGGGAGAAATCTTTTACATTTCATCGATCCTTTTATCTCCCCAGTGTCTTTGGAGTCTGGGTATTCTAGCGCTGGGCAACAGACCCATTAAATCCTGACGCTTGTCTCATCTGTCCTTCGGTTTTATTTGTTTTCCTGTTTCGGTACACAGCAGGAAACCTCTGCTAAACCTTCTGCACAATCGATTCAACAGAGATATTGATTCCAGAAGAAGAACGAAGGCTACCGTGCTCAGAAAGTAGTCACCAACATCATTATTCAGGCTTTTCATTGTAAAGAACCAATTCATCTTGTACCCTGTGACCCCGTCCTCTCTTCCCTGAATTCAGAGTAACTTTATTCCTCAAGTGCAATAAATAAAACTTCGAGGTGTTGTGACAGCTGAATGCAATTCTCAAGACAAGTTTACAAGTAGGAGAAGAAGACAACACACAGTTCAAAGTAATATTTCAATGCGGGATCTGTTGGAACACTGCATTTTACATGGTTACATTTGGCAAAACAAGAGGGGTGGAACATATGTGGCATTTAAAATTCAGGCAAATCAACTTGGCTTGTTGCCTTAGCAGAAGTATCAGAGGCGGGAGGAAGATATGGTTAAGGGGGCTTTTGTTGTCAGGTTTTACAAGTTTTCCTAGATGTTGCACCTCGATTCAGTGGTGGTAAATTCTTAATGAAGGTTGACCCAGATAGACTGCACACCGTGGCTCTGAGAAAATGACAGCGATGCTTGCAACATCACATGAAAATCATCTCATCTCGATAAAGTTATTCCTCAGAAAATGTGACAAATTGGCCAAGTTTGAAGCACATTTTGAAAGCAAGCTTTCGATGTGTTTTATGTTGTGTAATCCGCTCATGAAGCAACTGAGTAAACTTGCAAGAAAAAAGAGAACAAAATTGGGATTGTGAGATTTTAATGGGACAGTTGAAGAAGTGAGCTCTTCATTAAGACGTCTATGGTTTGGCCTGATTGCACACACTCTCCTGTCACTCAGCAGGTTTGATCTACCCTTCCCCTGCAAGGCAAGGCAAGTTTATATATATAGCACCTTTCAACACAAGGCAATTCAAAGTGCTTTACAAAAAATGAAAGAGATTAAGAAAATGGCATTTAAAATCAGTCATTAAAAAGAAAAGCTAATAAAATAAACATTAAAAGAAAAAATACATGGATAAAAGTTACAGTGCAGTCAATTAAACATTAAAAGAAAAAATACATGGATAAAAGTTTCAGTGCAGTCTAAGATGTGAATAGTTCAATTAAAAGCAGCGACAAAAAGAAAAGTCTTCAGCCTGGATTTAAAAGTAGTCAGAGTTGCAGCGGACCTGCAGGTTTCTGGGAGTTTGTTCCAGATATTTGGAGCATAATAACTGAACGCTGCTTTACCATGTTTAGTTCTGACTCTGGGGACAGAAAGCTGACCAGTCCCTGAAGACCTGAGAGATCTGGATGGTTCATCATTTAGCAGGAGGTCAGAAATGTAAGCAGGAGGTCAGAAATGTAAGGCATTTGCAGGCAGCTCCTGTCATTGCACCTTAAGAAATCTGAAGGAAGAAGGGCATATAGACATTATATCTTATGTAACATTTTTTAATGCAGCGCCCCACATCTATCCATCACACTAAAACTCTCTTTCTCTCACAAGCGCACACAACAATCACACACTCTTGTACAAGCTTGTCTAGCATCAAAAGGCACACGTAATGGCAGCTTTCCACAGGCATCAAGGGTGGCAACAGTGGCAAGATGAAAGGTGACATCGCCACCCACTCTGCCTCTCTCTTCGTCTCTTTTTCTCTCTGTCTTTCTCTCTCGCACTCTCTATCCTAGAAGGTTAGACATGCCAAGCTTTGATGTGTGTTGCCACCTCTGTAGAAACATGTTCTGTCCTCCTCCTCCTCCTCCTCCCTCGTCGTTTTTAGCTGTCTTCTTCAGTTGTTCTTCACTGTGTCATTTCCTCTTTTTCTACGATTCATCATTTGTCATTCTTTATTTAATGCCGCTGCTCCGTGCTGGTCATTAATTTGATTGATACTTTTTTGTCTTATCGTCTCTTATTATGAAAAAGAAATATATGCAAAGTAAGACATCTTGCCTCGACATAAATCCATAAAATCCACATAACCAACATAAGGCAGGCTGCAACTCCTCTGCTCTGCACCACGGATTTCCAGCAATCAGCCTCTTAAATCCTCCCGCTGTAGCCCTGTATCAGTGCTGGTTTGCTCTACTTTAAAAGATATGTACTCGCCCACTGGGCAGATTGTTCAAAACCTTATCTCCAACAGCTCCGAGTTGTTGATTTAGCCATCAAATTAATAATCTGTAAATGACTTAAAGTCATGCCACAACTAATAACTGGCTAACCTGGTGTCAGTCCTTACGCAAGGATAGTCACTCCTTGTATTCAGCCGAAAATCTTTGCAGTGATATGTATTTATGAATGTTACATAATCATAGGAAGGTGTCTGTTTTGCATGACTGCCAATCTAAATAAATCAATGGATCATTTAATACAGTGTTAGCGAAGTGCTATGTTATGATTAAATACTAAGTTCATTAGTCAATATTGAATACAAATATGAATCCACAAAGATGACTCTTCTAACACTCAGCACCCACTTTGTTATTGTAGGTGTAGTTATTGTATTTTTTTAGATAGTGAATATCTAATTACTGTAGTAAAGTACTTCATATCTAGATGGTGATAGTGATAGATCTAACTCCACTTCTCCATCCCTCTCTTATTCTCCTTACTTCTCATATTATCCCTCCTCTGTTGCCTCACCCTTTTCCCCATTCCTTTCCTTGACATCCGTCATTTAATCGGCCCTCTGTTCTGTTCATGTCCACTTCCTCTTCCCCCCCACCCCCTCACCCTTTCAACTGTTTTTCACCTTGCCACCATTTTGCCCTCTGTTTTCAGTTCATCTACAGTTCAGTCTCTTTATTCAAGGAACACCTAGGTTTCTTAGAATATGCCATGGAGAGCGTGTGGGAGGAGTTAGGAAGGGATAGATCGAAAGGAGGAAGGAAGGGGAAGAGAGGTTAGGAAGAAGTGATGGAGGTTGAACGCAGGTTAACATTCAGTATCGCAGCATGTCAGTTTAGTTGGCTCCTAGCCTTTTCCCAGGAAATCCCAGGGTGCACTGGGGTAATACGGTGGGGGGAAGGGCTTTAGGATGTGTGTGTAAGTTGACTCAGCAGAAAAGAAACCATTTTATTGCAGGTGCAGAAAAACCACCAGTGATCTCTCTCGTCTTTCTCCTTCTCATTCCGTGTCAACCTTCCCTCGGCCATTGTTATCTGCCGCCAGGGTGCGTACACAGAGTACAAACTCAGGCAAAAGTGGCTGCCAATTTGTCACAGGTGCTTTAGGCGCTGTCACTTTATGAGGGAGATGGGCTTAATGCTGGCAAAGGGGAACAAAGAGCAGGAGTTGGGAAACTCTCCGGGGAGCGGAGAGTTTGTGGCAGAGACGTGACGCATTGGAGCTGAGCTTTATTTGACTGGTCACACTGGAGTGTATTTGGAACTCTGTGTGTGTGTGTGTGTGTGTGTGTGTGTGTGTGTGTGTGTGTGTGTGTGTGTGTGTGTGTGTGTGTGTGTGTGTGTGTGTGTGTGTGTGTGTGTGTGTGTGTGTGTGTGTGTGTGTGTGTGTGTGTGTGTGTGTGTGTGTGTGTGTGTGGGTGTGGGTGTGGGTGTGGGTGTGTGTGTGTGTGCACTTTGATGTGTTAATGATTTAGCGTGTGCATAGCTAATACAATTTCTGCAACTTTCACAAAGTCACTATTGAAATAAATGGGAGAAATGGTTTTGTTGAATCAGAGTGCACACATTACACACACACACACACACACACGCACACACACACACACACACACACACACACACACACACACACACACACACACCCCCACACACACACACACACACACACACACACACACACACACACACACACACACACACACACACACACACACACACACAGAAAGTAAAGGATGTAGCTTCTGTTGGTTGTTCCATATCTGTGCCACCATTGTTAAGGAGGAATTGGATTTTTATATGTGTGAATATACGCAAAGGTGAATGTGTGTGTGTGTGCATGTGATTGGGAGGAGGGTGTTACTGATTGTCTGGTGAAAGCCTGGAGGGATCCGTTATGTAATTGAACATCGCTGCTGCACTCAGATGAATCGCGGAGCCAATACAACCCATTAGAATTGAATTGCATTAGAGAGTGTGGGAGATTTGGAGAAACAGAAAAAGGAGAGGACGAGGTACAGATGAAGAGATGATGAGGATTGTTAGTTTGAATCTACAGTATGTTACTTACTTATATGCATGCATGTGGATGTGAGTGTGTGTACATGTTGTGCAAAGCAGAGCAGGAAGTGATCACAAGGGAGGGATTAATTGTTCTTTCTCCGGAAGTTTTTCCTTGTACGATGTGAGGGTCTAAGGATAGAGGGTGTCATTTTTCTCATACTGATATTCTGAACAATCTGTGCTGTTGTATTTGCTGTAAAGTGTCTCTACTGTAGGCTATTTTTATTTTATGTACAGCACTTTGGCTCGACCAAAAATCGTTTATAAATGTGCTATATAAATAAAACTTGATTTGATTTAATTCTATAAAAATATACTGTATATGGAAAGCATATGATAGAAATATGAAATTATAGGAGCACAGTGAGATAGACAAGGATGCTAGGTGACCAGGGATTAATCTGTGTCTCTCTGGCTGTTGTAATGAGCCGTCAGGATAATTGGCATACTGAAAAACTCCATTTAATGAAGTGAGACTTTCAAGAAACATCAAATGAGAATGAAAGTGTAAAAAGGTTGGAGGGATGTGGCAGTCGGGAGAGATAATGCAGAGAACATTTTCCAGTTTTTCTCCACAATCCTCTATTGACGTCTGGTTGAATTTTGAATGAGTCATCAGCTGATCAGTGCTCGAGGTTATGGCCTTAAAGGTGGACCCCTGACCAATGTCCAGCATTTAGTGCACTGATTGACAGTGGGAGACACCACTGCTCTAGGCAAGGCTCTTTTAATCGGGGAACACGATAGAATAACAGTGCTCATCCAAAATGGCGCTGCAGTATCCTCAGGCACACTACTGCGAGAATGAGATATGACAAGGAACGTCATTATCCCAAGTGCCGCCACATCCATCCCTAAAAATAACATGGGCTGTGTGCCTGATTGGCAGCCAGAGAGTGTTAATGAATAACAATATGATGTAGGGAGAAAGTAAAGGACGCTATCGGCCAAGAGAACGACAGCTGTATGGCATTCTCCTTAATTAAGAGAGGGAACGTAGTTACTGAGGAGTGAAACCAGAGAGGCAGTGGAATGAAGGCAAATGAAGCAGGGAGGGGGGTTTAGATTAGTGGGACAGAGTTTGGGTAAAGAAGAACAGTAAAAAAAGAAGTGAGGATAAACGGTGGGACGATAAGAAAAAGTTGGAAGAAAGAACAATTTGTGGGTCATTCTTGATAGTTAAGAGACATCATTGTCCAGTTAATGAGTGCAGAAACCACGGCAATTAATCCTCAGGCTCAAGTGACAACCACATGCATATACTGTCCACACACACATGCTACATATATGTACTCAAACAGGAGAGCACTTGTACTTTACATAATTCCATCTATGTCGTACATGTGTTTCCTCTCTTTTCTCACTCACCTTGCTCTCACTTGATCTTTTGTCTTTCCCACATAATACACGTTGCATCACGTTATATTTCTTTACAGAGGAAAAAGGAGACCAAGGCTGGGCTGAGAGAAAAGAAAAAAGAGAATCATGAGGGGGGAGGTATAGTGCTGACATAAGAAGAGTGCAAAAAGAGATTGATGATCTCAGGGCCAGTGGGAAAAAGGGATAGAAGAGACAGAGGAATACTTGCCAATAAATTACTCCTGAGCAGAAAGGGCAGGGTGTGCGTATATGTGTGTGTGTACTGTATGTTACTGTAATCCTTTGTGAGTGTGTTGTGTTGTGTGCGAGTATGCATGGCCAATTATGCATTTGTGTTTAAATGTGCATGAACATGTGGTACACACGCCTACTAAGCAAGCTGTGTGTGTGTGTGTGTGTGTGTGTGTGTGTGTGTGTGTGTGTGTGTGTGTGTGTGTGTGTGTGTGTGTGTGTGTGTGTGTGTGTGTGTGTGTGTGTGTGTGTGTGTGTGTGTGTGTGTGTGTGTGTGTGTGTGTGTGTGTGTGTGTGTGTGTGTGTGTGTGTGTGTGTGTGTGTGTGTGTGTGTGTGTGTGTGTGTGTGTGTGTGTGTGTGTGTGTGTGTGTGTGTGTGTGTGTGTGTGTGTGTGTGTGTGTGTGTACTGTATGTTACTGTAATCCTTTGTGAGTGTGTTGTGTTGTGTGCGAGTATGCATGGCCAATTATGCATTTGTGTTTAAATGTGCATGAACATGTGGTACACACGCCTACTAAGCAAGCTGTGTGTGTGTGTGTGTGTGTGTGTGTGTGTGTGTGTGTGTGTGTGTGTGTGTGTGTGTGTGTGTGTGTGTGTGTGTGTGTGTGTGTGTGTGTGTGTGTGTGTGTGTGTGTGTGTGTGTGTGTGTGTGTGTGTGTGTGTGTGTGTGTGTGTGTGTGTGTGTGTGTGTGTGTGTCCACATATGCTAGTGTGTGAGTGTGTCCTGAGACTACAATTGCATAGACTCGAACATTGTAGTCTTATAGAGTTGGTTTGATGAAGTGGCATGTTATTCATGTTTAAAGTGCTGATATACCCACACGAGCAAACTCACCCATTCACACCCACTCTTCCATCTCCCTTTTAGCTCTTGTCAGCCATTATTTTTGTCTTCAACAGCAATATGAACTTGTCTCCTTCTACCTCTCCACCTGCTATTGTGGCTCAGCCATTGATTCGGAGAATGTGTCAAGATCCAAGCTATTGTTCTGCATTGAATGAGGCAGTCCCTGCATGGCACTGCTCCATTGGGAATGCATCCGTCACACACAATGTCTCTGTCTCCCCTGCCATTGTACCATAGAAAATGTGTCAGTGATAAAGAATGTGTTCTAAATATTCCAATTGTCTCATAGATGAATGTCAGCTTGCCAGGTATGATTCTCTTCAGCCCTTGTTTTAAAGCATATCTTCCCCATTGTAAACGTCTTCTTTAACCCCCCCGCAGCTGGCATAGAAGCAACGTCATTTGTCCTTATCGCTTGTCAGAGGTTGAGATCGATTCAATTTTGCACACATGGTCAATTTGGGGGGAAGTAATTAGTAGCATTAGTCTTTGCTATCGAAATGGCATCGGCACCCAGTTCTTGATAAGCGTGTTTGAAACTAATTTCTCCTCCATTTCTTGTGTGTTGCATCCTATCCTCCTTTAAAACTCATTAACATCAACAACATCTTTGAGACGGACACTACCAGCAAAGAAAACTCAATATATATTCAACCACAGTAAAGCATGTGTCATGTTTTATAGACTGTAGTAACTCTGAAACCCTGCATCGCCTTTGTTGAAATGTCACTGCATGTTGTAGATAATAGCATTTGTGTATGTGTGTTATCCCATTCCCTGTCTGTCTGTAGATAATGTGTCAGTCACTACCACGGTCCCTCCCACTCCCACCACCCAACCAATCACCTCCCATCCCGTCACCCCAACCCTCCTTACACTCGTCTTCTCTTTTGACCCTAAAGGTAACACACACACACACACCTTTTGTTATTCTTCCTCTTCTACCCTCCATCTCTCTCCTCGACCTTCCCTGTTTCCCTTTGGTGTCTTTCACTCCCATACTCAACTATGTGATGACTCTCAGGTGCCTACACACACACACACACACACACACACACTTTTTCTCCTGCAACCTTCCTTTGCCCTGCATCTACATGAGCACACATGCCTGCAGACGCTTGGGTGTGAATCACGCACTCTCTCCCTCTGCCTTATCACTGACTCTTTGATGCGCCTCACACACATTGCCTAGTCAGCGTGTGTGTGTGTGTGTGTATGTGTAGTCTTGTGTGTGTGGTCTCTTGGTGCTTGGAGGGTACTGTTAATGAATCTGCATTAAGAGTTTAAGGAGCTGAAAGCGTCCGACACTGGCCTCTGGAGGGTCAGGGAGATGCTACATAAACTGCATAGACACACACACACACACACACACACACACACACACACACACACACACACACACACACATACAATTAGCAAACACACATATACAGAAAGAAGAGAATATGAGAGAAAGAAAGATCAGGGATCAAGGTGTCTCTAATCGTGCTTTCCCTAATGATCATGTTTTACAGCAGGAGGAAGAGGCTGCTCGACACTCTGTTACTGTGTGTGTGTGTGTGTGTGTGTGTGTGTGTGTGTGTGTGTGTGTGTGTGTGTGTGTGTGTGTGTGTGTGTGTGTGTGTGTGTGTGTGTGTGTGTGTGTGTGTGTGTGTGTGTGTGTGTGTGTGTGTCTTTCCCTCCTTTTTCATAACCAGTATCTATTCATCTCAAACACTAACAAACTTCTTCTCCTTTCTTCTCATACCTTGGGCTGCTCTCTGTCTCCTCTCTGTTGCCTGAAAGGAGAGATGAATGGAGGCAGTGGCAGCATCCATCTTGTTCTTCTTCTGGTGCCGCCGTCTGTGGCAGGTTGAGGTTGTTCACCTGCTGGGCATATGTGTGGAGATGTCATACAGACTTGTAGGAAGAACAGCAGTTTGAGCCGTTTTCAGAGCGTTTAGTTCGATGCTGGTGTATCATCTCTGGGGCTCCTGGGAGAAACAAGCACTTTTGAATACTTCACTTCCTGTGGAGCGTTGGGCTGCGGCGGATTAAAAACAGGGTGGCGTGAGGTAAAGGTACAACGCTTGATTTCTTGCTCTTTCATCCCCTGTGAAATATTGCTGCTCTGATCCTATCACGGTGGAATCACACTTGTTCTGGGCCACCAATGTGATCAAACACACACTCACAAATACTTGATTCTACACATGCGCAGGAGTGTGATGCACCTTTTCACGGAGCTCCTTGAGACACTTGTCCGATAAATGCATGTGCAAGATCACACCATCTTTCCTTCAGCTGTCAGCTCCAATACCTCCATTTCCTTTCACTAACCCTCTCTGTCCTTTCTGATATTTATGTGTTAGCACAGTATTACTGATTCATGTTTTAATTCTGCTCTGTCAAGGTCCAAGAGCTGCATAAATAACGATGTGTCCTTGCCTACTTTTGGCCCCACCAGCTCTTACATTCAAAACATATTTTTTGAATTGTGAGCAAGAACAGACAAAGATTACCTGGACCAAACATTTATTTTCTTTCTGTGTGTCTGCACCCAGGCACTCCATCAATCACCTGCTTTTGTCCTTGTCAGAAAGTGCTCACTGGTGCCACGGTGCACAGACACATGCTTAGTGCTTCACTTTGATTCAAGATCTATATTAAGGCTGCGACTAACAGTTAATATATAGATTTTTTATCCACACATTTTATTAAATACTAAAAGAGTTATGACCACAATTTTAAAAGAATAGGAACAAAAAAAACAGAAATAATTTAGGATGCTGAAACCTGAACATATTCAGCATTACTGCTAGATGAATAATTCATCAGTGAAAAAGATTGCAAATTAGATGTTTCTGTCAGCTGACTAATTGCTTAATTGCTTATTTGTTTCAACACTCACCTCTTTTTTATATTATTCCTGCTTTTCTTGTAGTCCCTTAATTTATAGTTGGTGGTGTTAACATTAATATTCCTTCCCACATTATACTGTGAAATGCCCCATAATTTAGCTTGCCTTTTTGTTTTTCAAATATTTTAATCTCTCTCGTCTCATCCTGGGGTGTATACTCGGAGTATAAAAACACTCAAAGTCTCCCTCATTCAAAATGCATTGTGATCTTGACAGGCGCTTGGCTAGAGTGGGTTTTTAGAGGCTGAAATACTTTTCTATTCACCCTCCTCATTTCTCCACCTTTTTCTCACCCATTCTGACCGGTCGGTGTTCTGTGCAGTGGGGGGTGATGAAAGGTGATAAACCAAGCTGGATGGAGGATATTGACTTCAGTTTTGTCCTGTCTCGCTCCCTGTACCTTCTCCCACGCTGCCATTTTAAAGTGCTTTCTTTCTCTCACTTTTAAAAACAAATTTCCACCTACAACTCCTGCTTTCATTTTTCATCTATCCCTCCCTTTATCTCCGTTCCCTTGATTGCATTTCTCTTCCCTTTTGTCTCCATATTCCCTTTTATATTCCCTTACACTCCACCCACGCTCACTATTTGTTCTTTTTGTTCTTCCTCAGAACCCGGTGCAGTGGTAGAGACTCACAGTGCAGTACCATATGCAGTGATAGGGGGCGTTCTGGCACTGCTGGTTTTCACCGTCATCTGTGTCCTCATCGTCACCATCTGGTGCTCCGTTCGACAGAAAGGTAACACACTCATACACACACACACACACCAAGTAACAGAAGAGTTTCTTTCAAAAACAGGGCACACGTTTTTGCAACTTAAAGAGTTTTTGGACCTTTTCACTGACACATTACCCAAACAAGCTGTGAAAAACTCTTTACAGACCTTGTACCACCAGATTCCTTGAGAATAATGTTTTAAACTGAGGTGTAAAATAGTCGGAGCAAGGCAGACAGGATGGGATGCTCCTCTCCAGGCGGGCACTGTCCATGATGGACGACCTTGGCCAGGATAGTAGATAAGATGGGTGGGGTGGGAAATGTAGGTGTGGCCCCCATGTTTTATGACTATATGTTAGTGTATCAAGGCTCATCTATTAAAATCAGCCTTCCTGAGTTCCGTATCTTTTTAAGTGCCCTCTTGTTGGCAGCCTTCGTACACCCAGGCTGCCAAGAAATGATCTGAGAACAGCGTAGCAGGCAGCCACTGGCTATTACTTACCCTATGGCTAGACAGGCTGCCAGTCAACATTCAGTATGGCTTGACCGCCAATCAGCACACAGACAGGACCATTACAACCAAACCGTGTTGAGGCAGAGCCATTAGGGCTTTGTCTTCAGCCCGTTGTGACTGTCAGCATCCAGTCACCCTCTGCAGAGAGAGAATTAGAGTGTCACTCACCCCTGCAGTGAGGTGACACTGAAGCAGGAAGATGACTCGAGCAGCTTTGCTCTCTGTGTAACCTGTACTGCTCTGAATCATTAATCATACGGACCTGAGGGAAGTTAAAATGTGTTTGATGGCTTTCGTGAGTGACACAAATGTGCCATTGTTCTCTTGCACCTAACCTTCCCTCCACCCCGTTTCTGACAATCTCTTCTTCCTCCCTGTTTTCTATTCTCTACCATCTTCTCCTCCTCTTCCGCCTATTCTCTTCACACATCCCATCCCCTACCTCTCATTTCCGCGGGTAGGCTCGTACCGTACACGAGAGCCTATTCTTGCTTGGTATTGACCTAACAATCAGTTAACTAACGAATTAATCAGTCACAGGTATGGTACTCAATAATACATGTGCTAGTTGGTTTGATAATAATGCTGCATGACGCTGCAGTGATCATGACGCTTTGCCGCCTAACCTCCCCCCTAAAATCTCCCTCTTGGTCTCTCTCTCTCTGTCTCTCTTCATCCAGGTTCCTATCTTACCCATGAGGCCAGTGGGTTGGATGAACATGGTGAGGTGCAGGAAGCTTTCCTCAATGGGAACGACGCCAGCCAGGGCAAGAAGGAGTACCTACTGTAGCCCCTATCCCCTTCTCTTCTGACCTCAATCCCCCTTATCCCTTCCCTACCCTGTGTACCATCTTATATACAGTATACACACACACACACACACACTTCAATACAAGCGCCATTACAGGCAGCCTTTTGAAAACGACTGTATACAGATACTGCACACAGCCAATACATCCTGCTTCATTCTACTCCACAGCCTCCATGCACACACACCCAGAGGCAGACTGAGAAAAAGAGAGCCTATACACCCAGCAGCCACTAACGACTGTGCCATATACTGTAAGTCGGAGATACTAGGGAGAATGGAGAGAGCGGGGCCGGGGTGAATGTAGACAATAACGAAATGATGCCGTTATTATTTTTGATCAAGGTGGAAGTGGGGAGCACAAAGAAAACAGGCACTCTGCCAGTGCAGCCGCCAAAAGTGGAAGGGGAATTAGAGGCAGATGACTGCTATAATTCCATGCCTGGAAGACCATTTATTTCACAAAGCTCAATCTTTAACTGATGGGGACAGGGGGAGCAGTATGTGGGGAGGGAGGGGGAAATGAGGAGGGGTTGACCAGAAGCTATCGAGCGATACACGGTAGAAAATTGAATTTTTTTTAAATTGTCAGAACATCTTTCCAACAGAGTGCAACTCGTATATAATTCCCTACCAACACTGGAGTGTTTAAGCCCAGAGTCCCAGGAAGTATCCAGAGTTTTGACGAAACTTACTCCCTACCCAATCATTGGTATAAAAGGAACCCTATTTTAAAGGTGGTTCTAATTTAATTAACTCTCCTCCTTCCTCTACATTCACCTGTTACAGTCCTCTCCCCCGCTCCATTATATCTCGCTTTTTTCTCCGTCTGCCCCCCCCCCCCCCCCCCCCCCCCCCCCCACAATCGCTCCTCCTTTGTTGGCTCCTAATAATGTAAGGATTAGTGTGGGCTGAACATTAAAGAAAGGCTTAATTATTTTAGAATGTCATTAAGAGGATAGAAAGGTTTAAAAGTCTTGATAAGAAGGGCAAGGGGGAGTGAAGGAATGAGAACAAAAAAACGGATGGATATTTTTTCTGAATGCTACCACACATATGCAGATACATGCACTCATTCATGCGTACAGTAAACATGTTGACAGAACCAGTATACATATCTCTGAAGTACGTATTTGTATAAAAAAAGAACATCTACATAAATTAAATGAAACTTTTAAGAAAAAAAAATCTGTTTACTATTGAAACGCATTATGAAGCATCTATACTAACACAGAATATTAGCCTATAGAGGTGCAAAGCCGAACAAACCACTGTCCAGTGATCTTTAAAGAAAATAAAGAAAAGAATAAAAAAAAATATCATTGTCTTTATGAGAAACCAGAGGTCTTATCGATTTTTTAATTATTATTATTATTTGAACAATTATGATTGTTGTTAATGTTATTATTGCCGTTGTTATTATTATAATTGTAAATGTTAAAGAAATGTACACTTCCCATGGTTTGTTTTTGGTTCTACTGTAGAGAAATTGCTGTCTTTTACCTTTCCCCTCTTTCCCTTTCTCTCTCTTCGTCTCCTGTGCCTAGTCGTCTCTTCTCCTGTCTTTCACTACTGTTTACTTTAGAGTCCATGTGTCATTGTTGATATATAGCTAACTATTTCTTTATAGGGGAAAGATACAAAGCACGACAAAATAAAAAAGAATTCAAAAATAACCTTTGGGATTAGACTGTTTTTGTGTGTGCTTACTGTGTAATTAGCAGGTGCTGTTTTGAAATCCTAAGAAGGGAGAACAGGAGATGAAGCATATGATGAGATCAATGGGGAATAGTGGAGTTATAGGTGGGAAGATGAAGATGAAGGCGATGGAGCTATAACTGGCAGCTCATTCGGAAATAAACAAAATAGTGGATTCTGTGGCACCGCTAATGAATCATAAGAACAGATAGCGGGGAATAAAGGGTGACAGGAGGTTTGAGTCAGATACACACCAAAAAATATGACTCTGTCATTATCTTCCACACAATCAATACCCGATTCTGTCGAGAAGCACTCAACATGTCCATGTGTGCGCGGGGCTATATTTGAAAGCTGCCGGAGGTCGCAGGGTGATAGATCGATGTGTTTCTCTTCCATCGATGGCAAGGCTGCACGGCCTGTCACAAAGACAGATTGTCAAACGGCAATCAAAGTAATGGACTTGCCAGGCGCTACAAGCATGAGTTGACACTCCGGCCAACAAACAATTCACACACAAGTCGACACCAAACATATCTTCAGTTTATGATGACGCAGGCGTAGCAAAGGTGCTATCACACCAAACATGGTCGATGAGTAATAAAACTGAGAACATTGTCCTCGGTATAAGTGTCCTTCAAGGTTTCATCTCTTATTGTTATATTTTCCTCACAAGAAAATCAATCAAGCTTTGGTATTTGTGTTTTTAGATTTTCAGTCACCTTTAGTTTCACTGTATTATCGTTGGGTGGAGGCTAATGCTGGTAATATTTACTCTGGGTTATCCTGGGAGTAGGGCCATTATCTAGACCTAATGGTAATCAGACCACCACTGTGATCATGAAGGTGTTATCATCTAATCAATAGACATAAGAAAACATTAAGCTGGATAACAGATGGTTGTTTTACTCCCACAGTTTACAATATGCTGTGAACGTAGCATCATTTGGCTGGTAATAACAGCGAGGAGTCTATGAATAACTCATGCGACCGCTGCCTGATGCTATAGTTTCACATTAGCGCCCTGAAACGGGTTCATGTCGGATCATTTGCTGTTTATGACACATTTTTGACAGACATATTTCCCTTCAAGATGTCACAGTCCATCCAAACAAAAACTCTTCATATTTCTGTTGGCTATGGTGGATTAGACACACTTTTATCCATCTGTAAAACCAATACGGGTGACTGTAGGTTGGTGAATGCAGCTTATGTTCACTGGTCTTGTCATTGTGACCCGAGCGAGGCAAGGAGTTGTGTACAGAGCGGCAGCATAGCATGAGGCATTGATTGAGGTGCCTGAGTGTGCCGAGGCTGAGCATAATCAGGAGGCAGAGAGCTTTCAGGCAGACGGAACAATTCAATGGGCTGCCGCGCCAGGAAAACTAAGGAAAATCCCCCCCCCCCCACATCTGAACCTCCGCACCCTTTTACCAGATTTCTCCATCAATAATGTGTTCTAGTACACAGAGTACATGAGGAGGAGTATAAAAGCAGAGAAAGACATAATGAGTTAGACATAAATGGACAAAAAGATACAAGAAATGTGGAAAGAGAAGGAAAATAATGGTGAAAATGGCAAAACAACCTATCTAAACCCTGAGAGGACGTGGTGAATGTAATGTTGGTTCATTGCCGAAAGAGATATATTACTCCCTTTTTTTTAACAGCGACGCGGTTCAAGATGAACAATTCAATTAGATTGAGTAAGGACCTTTTTATTACATGAGTGCATCGCATTGTATTTACAAGTTTAATCAGAACAGGTATGGAGATTGTGTCATAACCAGGTTAATGATGTTTTCCCTATAGGCTGCGTCCTCTCTGGACCTCATATTATGATTGTTTAATTAAACGCTGTCACTCATATATCTATATTACTGGTGGTGGGCTTATCAGAGACTTAGAACAAGCTTAGAATAAGACCCATAGGAGGCGCAGTCGAAGAAAACAGACATCTGTGATCAGGATAGTCTGGAGACTTACTTTTCTCACTGACATTTGGTGCGGGACCTGATAATTAACTGGTCTTTTCATTTGCGAGTAATTCACATGCATAAGGTTGCTGATTAGTTAACATGACAGGACAACAACAAACAGGATCATGCTATATTTATTCTCTTTAAACCCCCAAGCTGCTTGTTGCCAAACAAGCTTTGCCTCAAGCAAACAGAACATGGAAGGAACAGTGTTTTAATGAACTGCTTGAAGAAACGACAAATATTTACATAAAAAACAGCACAAGTCTTACATTTCCTCAATAATTCAGACCTCTGGGCACACTTTTGCTTTTATGGAGTGTTTGGCTGAAGACCACGGAGCTGCCTGCACTGCCTCACACAGGGCCATGCGGACAGATTTCCCTCTGGACAGGGTTACTGGAGGTGGAAGGTGGGCAACAGAAAGAGGGAAGGATGCCCGTTCTCTCTGTTTCTTTGGAGGAGTGAAGAGGATCTGAGGCACAAGGCTGTACAGCTGGAAGAGAAACATGGCAACTGCATGAACCCAGGCAGGAAGATTGGTACTGGGGGTGAAAAGCACAAGGGCATGAATGATGTGGAGTGGCAGGCACAGCAGAACTAAAAGGGAGAGGGATAGAGCAAGGGAGCGGACCCGGCCGGAGTCATGTTTAGGCGGATATGCATGACTAAAAGGAGTCTTTCTAGGTTTAATGCATAACAGGTCAAGGTAAATGACCAGCAGGCAAAGCAAGGGGAGCATGAACACTGTCATCCCATGGACATAGACCAGGTAACGGGGACTGAGAATGGTGTCAGGCGCGCACACCCCCCAGTGGCTGCTGTGGATCTCAGCGTAGGTGAAGTTCTGCATGTCTTCCACATAAAACTTTGACAGGAAGCCTCCGTATGGAAGGTACTTTCCAATGACCTTGTGATCTTGGTGGTACTTAGGGGGCGGGGAAGGGGTTAAATGGGGTAAAGAGGTCGTCCAATTGCCATCCAGCCCGAGGCCAGCCGTGCCCGGACCCCTCCCGCTACGCCTCCAATTGTCGATGATGTCCGATCCGATGAACTGGGCGAAGGAGGACAGAACCGAGGCCACCCAGCACAGCAGGACCACACACAGAGCTCGCTGACGGGTCATCACTGAAGAGTACCTGGAAGTCATAAACATGTGGGTTTGGACATATTTGAATGCTGAATGGTTATTTAACCTTATTCGTTTTGCTCAATTTCTGAATCCTAATGGGATCATGATAATGTTTTTTAGTCCAGCTGTGCCAAGATTGTCTGGTATTGATGGCTTCACCTAATACATGAAAAAAGGTATTTCTTAAGGCATTTAATAGTCTCTGACTCTAGATAAGTGAGTTGAACGGTAAATGCTACAAAACTGCTCCATCCCAAATCTCCTTTTAACCAAATCGCACACATTGATGCAATTCTCTGTGATCTTCTTTTGATAACTAATGTTTTTTTTAACTACCATTTACTGAGCCTGCCCTGAATCTGTATGCAGCCCCCTGGGCAGACATGCCTTACACTTTGAAAATCTCTGTCCTAATCTGAACAGAAATAGTTTTTACAGTAGCGCGCTACTGCCTCCATATTCATCGCTCAATGACACCAAAAATACAAAAAGGCACCGGAATGAGGTGTACAAAATGTAATCTTACTCATACCAACTGGGTGAGTGGATGGTTCAAAACAGTCCAAGACCATGAAAGAAAAAAAATACTGGCTCTTTTCCACTGAAAGGCTGGAGCTGTGGTCACTGTCAATCAAGAATCTAAGAGCCTCTGAGCCTATTGATATTTACTCGCCCCTGTGACTCCCAGATGGCAGTAAAAGCAGTGCATGATAATAAAAAAGCAGCCTTATGAGCACTGAACAAACAGAATACTTGAATGCAATACAATAGCACATATTGCAATGTTTGCTACTCCTTTTTTGCAACATCCATATTGATTTCCCTCATTTACAGCTGAAAGCATGCTTGAGAAGTGTTCACCCTTGCCTCCCACATATACACTCTCACCCACACATACAATAAACTATTACAGACATTATTGTGATTTACAGAATGTGATGCTTATATTTCCGAGAAAGAATATGTAAGGTGTCTTATTGGAATTGATTTGTACATTGTACAAAGCATTTTAATACTACTCTTTACATCACACTGATTTGATTCCTTTACTATTAATGTAATCCTCTTCTAGTCTCACCTTTCTGCTAAGTGATGCTGCAGGTGTGCGTCCAGTGTGAGCATCATCAACAGGAACATGGTGAACTGCCTCACCAGCAGGGGGCAGCACACCAGGGTTATGCATGTGTACAGACACTGTGGCGTTCTCAGGTTGAGCAACACACTCACGGGGACCCCCACTGCACCACCAAGAGCCCCTACCCAGCCCAGGCAGAGACAAAGACAGCATGAGACGCTCCCAGGTTTGGGCCTGTTTGCCTGGGTTCCCTCCTGGACGTCAGCCACTGTTCCACCTCCACTGACCGCCATGCACAACCTCACACTCACCACTATCAGGGATACATACAGGATGCACTGACACACGGAGTACAGCCACAGGAGGTCCATGTCTGCAGGAGATACACACAGAGATGATAAAGCCAAAGGGTACAGCTTAAAAATTCCTTATTTATAATGATGTCAAAGGGCAAAAATTAAGACGATTCTAATGGATGCTTGTGCTTCATTCCACCCACTCTAGTTGCCAGTCCTGCCCTCACATTGCTCGTGCTCCTGCAGTGTTAACTTGCATTGTGAAAGGAATGGTCTAACTTAGAGATAGACAAAGAATAGAGGGAATACAAATGAGAAAATGGTGACAAGTGGTGGTGGAAATGTTGAGGTTAAGCATAGGTCAGAATAATAAAAACAATCCACATGATGGAGGTTTATGCTAGTGGCAGAGAGATGCACAGGGTGAGAGTAGATATTTTGATAGGTATTGGAGAGCTGTAAACGTGCCTGGAGAGTGAAAAGGGCAGCCGGACCAGACTTGACAGAACTTCTCCACTGAGGATGTGAGCAACATGCAAACACATGCCAACAAGTACCAAGCTGGGTGGCAACATACTGTTAACACTAGCTTTTCTCTCCTCTTGTTCTAGTCTTTGTTTTTGCCTTTTCTTCTGTTTTTGGACCACCATGCATCATTCCTACACTCTCTGACACTAATATGCCTAGACATTTATGCATAAATACATCAACACTCTCACATATGAGTAATTTCCAGCACATTTATTCAGAAATGATTGGCAGCTAATTAGAGCAATTGCAAATGGATGAATATTGAAATAGCAGATTTGTTAGAGCAACATGACACCTGTCCTTTCGTCGTAATTAGTTTGACCTTTTCAGAAATTCTGTGTTAGTCGTCATTTTTCCATAATAAACGTGACTTGCTGAAATAACGTCTTTACACCACTTCATAATCACTTTACACAGTTGTCTCCTGTCTCACGACTTGAAGGGCCACAATTGATTTACTGAAGCAATTCATGGAGTTTAATCCACCTCGTGTTTTCATTTCAAGTTGATGGTCACTCCCAGTGTAATTAATTGCCTTAATTAATCAAATGATCTCTTCGAAGAAACATTCAACCATTCAGGTTGCTAGAGCTTTTCAGAGAGCTAAAAATGCAGTGGTCACAAAAAAGAATTAGGAGAAAAAGTTAGAGTTACCTGTTGTGAAGCCCTGCGATGACACGCACAGTTTGTACAAAGCTCTATAATCTGTCCTCTGTATGAGTTGGCTGCCTTTTTATTTCCCTCTAGGATCTCTACCTCTCACTCTCACTCTCTCCCTCTGCTGACAGAGTATACACCTGATTCATAAACCTCTGCTTATCCACCTGCCTTCTTTCTATCTCTCCGGTCTCTGCAAACATATCAATTGTGTCAATGTTGGAGCATGCATGCCCTTTACATCTGAGGTGTGCAAAGGGCAACCTCACCACTGCCATCGAGGGTAGTATGTAAATAAGGACACACACACACACACACACACACACACACACACATACATGCAATTATTAGCATGGTTTGAACCTATAGTCTATGCCATGGTTTGAACACACAAACTCAGATTTGCTTTTATTCCTCTAATGTTATCATAACTGTAAAGAGAGACAAAGAAAAATAAGAGCCCTTCACTTAATAGGCGATGTGTGTGTCCATAAGCTAGAGGTGATGTCATAAACAGAGATATTTACCGGTGTTATCTGAAGGCATTGTTCCATGAGACAAAATGAGCATGTCTTATCAGAAACATGGCTAAACAAATCTATTTTGGCCTCTGACATTGCCTTAAATGGTTTTAATGTGTATCGTACCGACCGGCCTAATAAAGGTGGTGGCGTTGCCATTTATGTTAAGAATAAGTTCAGTGTAACCACATTAGTTTCCAAATCGATCAGTAAGCAATTTGAATTTTTAGCCATAAATATAGAAGTGGCAAAGGGTCAACAGGTCATGGTAGTGAGTTGTTACAGACCCCCCTCAGCTGTCAAAGACTCCTTGTCTTCACTAGCAAATATTTTATCACAACTAGACTACAAGGAAATAGTGCTACTTGGAGATTTTAACTGGGACTGGTTAACTGCAGTGTCAGAGGATTTTAAAAACCTTTGTATCTCCTTGAATGTTACTCAGATTGTTGACAGTCCTACTCGCCCAAATATTAAGTCCCCTAATAAATCCTCCCTAATTGATCTCATTTTAACTAATGTACCCCATAAATATTCATCTGTGGGAGTATTTGCGAATGATGTGAGTGATCACTGTGTTGTAGCCACAATTAGGGACACTAAGGTCCAAAAGCTTAGACCTCGCATTATCATTAAGAGAGACAAAAAACATTTTGTGGAGCAGGGTTTTGTGCATGATCTGTTTGGGTTTGATTGGGGTAAAATCGATCTGTGTGCTGATGTGGAAACCGCATGGTCTTATTTTTATCTTGGTTTTATGGAGATCATTGATAGACATGCACCCCTGCGTAAATTTAGAGTGAAGGGATGAGACAATCCTTGGTTTTCTGCTGAACTGTCTAGTCTCCTTCATGAGAGAAACAAGGCCTGGGCAAAGGCTAGGCAATCAGGCTCAGAGGTAGAATGGCTGCGTTTTAGGCAGCTAAGAAATAGCTTCACTTCAAATGTCAAAAGTGCAAAGTCGAAGTACTATTTGTCAGTTACCACAGAAAACCTAAATAATCCTAGGAAATTTTGGAAAGCAATAAAATCGATATCCACCGGTGAGATCCGTAATGAGCTACCTCCGTGCCTTCCCACAGCATCTGGCTCTATATCGGACAGGGCCACTATGTTAAATTGCTCTAATGAGCATTTTGTGTCCTGCGGTTCTCTGTTTGATTCTGTGACTAACTCTGCTTCTGTGAACACCCCAATCCGTGACTCTGAACAATGTGGTCTGGAAAACCCTTTCAGTTTTACTCCTTTTACTGTCAATGTTGTTCATGAAGCCTTATCTAAGCTAGATCCTAAGAAACCGGCTGGCCCGGACAACGTAGAACCTTTCTTTTTAAAGATAGCTGCAGATTGTATTGCTCTTCCTCTTACTACTCTTTTTAACCTCTCCCTCAGCTCAAATGCAATTCCAAAAGTATGGAAGTCAGCTTATGTCTTGCCTTTACTAAAAGGAGGGGAGGCAACTATTTTAAATAACTATAGGCCAATCTCTAAATTGTCAGTTCTGGCGAAGGTTCTTGAACGCTTAGTGAGTGAACAGGTAAAGGAGTTTTTATGTAAAAATGATATCCTGTCTAAACATCAGTCAGACTTCAGAAAGCAACACAGCACCATCACTGCCACAATGAAAGTGGTGAATGACATTACGAGTATTTTAGACAATAAGCAGAGTTGTGCAGCTCTATTTATTGACCTTTCCAAAGCGTTTGATACCGTCGATCATCGCATCTTAAAGCAGAGGCTACTCAGTATCGGCATATCCAGCCATGCAGTGGGTTGGTTTGTGAACTACCTCTCTGAAAGGTCCCAATGTGTTCACTTTGATGGGCTGTCTTCTGAGTGGTTAAACATTGCTAATGGTGTTCCTCAAGGTTCTGTTTTAGGCCCACTTTTATTCTCCATATCAACAGTTTAGGTGAAAATGTGGATGAAGCTACTTTACATTTGTATGCGGACGATACCGTGATGTACTGTGCAGGTCCCTCCATTCAGGAGGCTGGTGTTAAATTACAGGCTGTTTTTAACATTATTCAGACTCAGCTCTCTGAACTTAAGCTTATTTTAAATGTTGATAAAACCAAGGTAATGCTATTTTCAAAAGCTAAAAAGACTACAGACACTGCTTTGGATATTGTTACTATGCAAGGACAAGTACTTGAAGTGGTTACCTATTATAAATACCTAGGTATCTGGCTTGATGATTGTCTTACTTTTAAACTTCATGTCAATAACCTGCTTAAAAAGCTGAGGGTTAGACTAGGTTTCTTTTTCAGAAACAAGTCCTGTTTCTCTTTTGAAGCCAGGAAAAGGCTAGTCACTGTGACCTTTTTACCTGTGCTGGACTATGGTGATTTGATCTATATGAATGCACCTGCCAATTGCCTGGAAAAGTTAGATGCCGCCTATCACAGTGCCCTGAGATTTGTTACTAACTGTAAAGCACTTACTCATCACTGTACCCTGTATGCCAAGGCAGGTCTGCCTTCACTAACTGTACGGAGGCTCAGTCATTGGTACATGTTCATTTACAAAGCCATGTTGGGTAAACTACCTTTTTATATCTGCTCTCTGATCTCTCGACGAATTGAAAGTACATATTGCCTGAGATCTCATGATGTTGTTTTATTAAATGTGCCAAGTGCTAGGACTGTCTTAGGGAAGAAAGCTTTTAGTTGTGCAGCTCCACTAAATTGGAACAGTCTGCAAACATGTTTAAAACTGAGCACTTTGGTTCCCCTGCATCATTTTAAAACTCAGCTGGGTGACATGCTGTTTGATACTCATGGTACCTGTCTCTGTAAATAGAGTTTGTAAACTGTACCCTGTACATTATGTTGTATGTCATCCTTATTGTTGTTCTGTTGTTTTTATGTTACATGTATAACTAATGTCCTGCAGGTCACCCTTGAAAAAGAGATCTTTTGATCTCAAGGGGCTTTCACCTGGTTAAATAAAGGCTACAACAAGCAGTCCACATCACTATATAACATAATTAGCTACTATTCCTACACATACAAAATGCATTTACCAAATAAGGATAACTTAACGTTATCCATGTTATTCCTGTTATCAAAGACGGATATTGTAGTAAGTCATGTTCAAAGCTCTACTGAAGACAAAGAGACAAAGTCTGGAGCCACTCGTTTGAAGATTGGTTGAAAACGGAGTTTTGTGTGCTCAAAGTATTTACTTTAGTTTTTAAATGCAAATAAGCCTCATTGAGCTGCAGGGTTGACAGTTATAGCCGGAAAATGTGCCCATATTTCCAAAAGAAATCACCCAAGTTTATCAAATCATCGTACAAATCATTTTCACAATGTTTGCCAATAAGGCTATCATAAGGTCATGATGGAAGCAGGGACACACTGAGTAGGGAGACCAGGGACAGTTGTAACACGGGTCGGTTATAACACCTTCAATATCTCCAATCATGATATGATGTATTTTTTGGATACTGTCTTGAGTTCAAATGTCTAGGAATCCAAACTAGTATTATTAGAATCACTGTTTTGTAAGCTACAAATATAACTAGCTAAATATGGGTCAAGCTAGCAATCAGGCAGGTTCACAGGGGGTGGAAGCAAGACTGGTGGTCCTGGGACGGTTGTAACGGGACGGTTGTAACATGGCACATTTACAATGATGGCTCATTTGCTTGAATGATCAATTGTTCATTCAAGCATACAGTTGTATTGTTGATTGGTGTGCATTGTCCCTGTAAAAATAAACAGAATAAAATACTGTACAGTAGGCCTAAAGTGTGTGTGTGTGTGTGTGTGTGTGTGTGTGTGTGTGTGTGTGTGTGTGTGTGTTGTGTGTGTGTGTGTGTGTGTGTGTGTGTGTGTGTGTGTGTGTGTGTGTGTGTGTGTGTGTGTGTGTGTGTGTGTGTGTGTGTGTTTTACAGTATGCCAAATGTCAGAAAGAGGAAGACAGACAGGGGAGTGCCACTTGCTCTGCTGCAGAGGGCCTCAAATGAAGTTGAGAAGGGCAAATCATTCAGGGAAGTGGCAAAGTCCCTGGATATATGCCATGTCACCCTGTACCGGTTCCATACAAAGAGGCTGAGGTTGGAGAGTCAGGGATCACAAACACCCCCAAGAGTAGGCTACTGGACACCAAAGAAGGTGTTCTCAACAGAGCAGGAGATGCTTTTGAGAGACTACCTGATGGAGGCAGCTGATTTATATTATAGTCTCAGCTCAAAGGAGGTAGGTCTACATAATTAAGGTAGAAGCACCTCTCAGAGAACAGTTTAATCCTTCACAGAGGATGATGCTGTGTGTGTTATCTGTTATCCTGTTCATTGTTCATTGTTTGATGGAGGATGTGTGAAACCCCATTAAAATCTTGTTGCCTTAGAATTTGACAGCTTTCCCTATTTGTTGTCATGCAGTGTGAAAAAAGGTAACCGTTATTAACATGTTACAACCGTGTCTGGCATGTGCTACAACTGCCCATGTACACAAGGACAGTTGTAACAGTTGAGTTTTTAAAAAAAAATACATTTTCCAACCTGTACTTATTTCATAAAAACATCTTAAATACATTGTTTCAGTAGCTGACATATTGATCATGTATAATATAGCAAAATGGCTATCCTATTGTAAATGGTTTTTTACTTATTGGGGAAAAGCCCAAAAAGTGTTGCAACTGTCCCTGGTCTCACTACAATTGAGCATCATTTCCCCAAAACATACCCACAATACAAATCATACACAGAAAACTAGAGAATGTCTTCTGATGGGATCAAACCAGCCACAGAGACATTTGTAAACTTTGGGGCAAAGTTGTGACGTCTGCCACCTTGACATTTGTTCCTGTTTAACCTTGTTCCAAAAAAATTGGTTGGTTGTTGAACCCTGATGGCAGGTAGGCTAATACAGAAACAACACGTGTATAATAATAAATTAGCATTACGCATATAATAAGTGTATGCTTTCTGTGTAGCCCTATTTTTTTTTATTCTCAACGGTTGGTTCAACCTAATAATACAATAAAAGTTGTATTTGAGTAAATATGGGACATCAGCATAATTGGTACGTTATCTCGAATTTGTTCTCTCGCAGTCGTTGTGGTCGGTGGATGTGATGAGAGGCATCGATGAGAAAAACAACTCTCAGTTCTCGCGTAATGAAACGAGATTTGCCCGTTTTAACTTCGGTTGGAAACCCCGTTCCACCCTCTTCCCTTCGCTGGCCACACGCAAGGTAAAGCGCTAGAATTCTTCCTCGGGTTATATCCTACTAAAGTGCTTCAATTTCTAAGCATTTAGACCAGAAACGTGGTCAGATAGGATATAAGGTACAGATTAAAGAAGTGGTCTAGCTTTGAGCGAGATAATTAGACGTGTATATCGATTTTTGCAAGAATTGTACTTGAATGTTGCGCTCTTAGCATAGGTCTGTTCGTCATGGCTGCCCCCATGCTACCTCGTTAAGGCCTGGTAGCTAGTGGTTAGCTGCCCCGTGTTAGCTACGATCTATTGGCAAAATGTACATATAATATGCATGTTGTCAAAAACGGATATCACTTGAATGGTTTTGAGATCTCAGTGAATGGTCTGCTTGTAAATGGCGAGGGTGTACGAGTAACGTGTGCTTATCCTTAGACTGCTAACATTAGCTTGTGTTAGCCCTTACGTGTCTGTCGCTAAAGAAGCTAACACCAGTTGAACTCGTGTACGCATTATCACACATTAATCGGTTTTAAATAGTTGACTTTGTGCTTGGATTGTAAATCGGTATTTCAGTTATGAAAACGGTAACATTAATTATGCAGATTGGGCCAGTCAGACAGGCACATTCACATTTTTAAATTGGATATAACTACAAAGCTAGCGTGGTTTAGCTTCTCGCATGGTCTACAGCTCATGTTATTTCTACCGTGGAGTTCACCGTATGATCATATAAGAGTTTAATTCATACATGAACTCGTGCTATTATAGTGTACGGGTCTGTGTTTAATCTAACGTTTACAACCAAGGCATCATGTGTGCAATATTGTTAGTGCAAGCTTTAACTCATCAGCATTTTATATTGTAGCTAACTTAACGTACTCAAAACATATAAACATGATACCAGGGCCAGTGTGCATTCATTTAAAGTGCCTTAGTTGAATTGTGTAGGTTTTGGATTGGAAGTTTTATTTTAAAAGTCGTGTGCCTCATTGTGTTCCATCATTTTAGGATCACGCTGTATTTAAGTGGTTTCACCTAAACCTGTTTTCATTTTTACATTTCTGTATCTGATAAAACGTGTATTAAATGTATGTGTTTTTGTTTTTTTTAGATGCCGGGTGTCACAGTGAAAGACGTCAACCAGCAGGAGTTTGTCCGTGCCCTCTCGGCTTTCCTGAAGAAGTGAGTACTTTTTTATCCCACATCATTTCACCTTTCATGCACTCTAGGGTTGTGGATGTAATTTGCAGTGGACTTGATTCCATCCTTTAAAGTAGCTGTTAGTTGTATGCATTTCTAATAGACCGTGTTGTGTCCTAGAAACAAAGTGTTTAAATTAGGTGCTTTTTTGCTCTAGTATATGCTGACACTTCTCTTCTGTCCTCAGGTCAGGAAAGCTGAAGATACCTGACTGGGTGGACCTTGTCAAGCTGGGCAAGCACAAGGAGCTGGCCCCCAGTGATGAGAACTGGTACTACATCAGAGCTGGTATGTGTATCCCTACTGTCTCTTTAATACTTGAAAGGCTGGTGGATTTTAATGTTTGGTTAAATTGGTTGGCAACTGCCAAGCAATGTGATTGGTGTCAGAAGTTTATGCTTCCCCATTGATTGTTCCTACATTTTAAATCACTAAAGAATGTACATGTTTATAGAGTTCACATGTAATGGTAGTGTAGGCTGTCATGAATGCCGCAAAATCTTATGTTATGTTAAAAGATAAATTAAACAAACTGCATTTTGATGACGTAGATGTTCTTGACTGTTAAGCTCTAACTGCATTGCATCGCTCAAGTATGTAACTGCACCACTCCACATGTCTGTCGTGATTTCGTACTGATTCCAAAAACCTACTGAGCATAATATCACTGAGCATGATAGAGGAATCCCTCAAAGCACTATTTTGTTGTCGCATCTTAACGCCTTCACCTCCTCTGGTCCAACAGCATCCACAGTTCGCCACCTGTACCTTCGTGGAGGTGCTGGTGTTGGCTCCATGACCAAGATCTATGGAAGTCGCCAGAGGAACGGTGTGTGCCCTGCTCATTACAGCGTAGGATCCAAGAATGTGGCTCGTAAAGTGCTGCAGTCCCTCGAGCTGCTCAAGATGGTCGAGAAGGATCCCAATGGGTGAGTGCCTCTATTTGTATTCAGTGTATCCACTGTATAAGATCCTAGAGTTAGTCAAACTGGGGGGAAATCGTTCAAATGACTGTAAAGACAAAACAATGTATTAGGGTGCATTCACACCCAATAGTCAGCTCTCTGGTGCACCAGACGACAGGTTGTTACATGGTTTCATTTTTCAGAAGGTTCGGTTTGCGTTCACACGGGCAAAACTCAAACGGACTATAAACTTTAAACACAAGTCATGTGCACGTAAATGCAGTTCAACCATTGGTCAGACATTAAGGGGGTAAAAACGCAAATCCCGGCAATTTCTACCGGAGCCTCCGCCATGGAGCATCGGCACTTTCGGCAGGTTATTCTCATGCTGCTGTTAATCTGGAGATCAACAGACTCTAGCGGCCCGCGCATATGATTATTTAATCACTCAGACAACGTCCGTTAAAAAACATTATAACATAATGAGACGTTCTGCAGTAAGGAGGGCGTTTCACCGACGACAGGTGTTCTTACTTTCATGTAGCTTACGGAGCATTTTTACTTTACACAACACTTAATTCTGCTTCACTCTTTAACTAAACAACCGCGGATGTCTTGAAAGACTCTTTCGATAAAGATTTTGAAGACCTCCGCGTTCTTGTGACACGTAAATACTACGCTTCCTATGTTTTGGTGCGGACTGCGTTCACACCAGCAATGAACCGCTCCAGAGTTCGCAAGCAAGCGTTCCGAGACCACCTATTTTAGCGGACCAGAGTCCGGTTGTTTAGTTCACTTCAGAGGTCTCGGATTGTGTTCACACCGACCCAAATGAACCGCACCAAGCGGCTAAACGCACCAGGGTTCGATTCAACCGGACTATACAAGGCTGGTGTGAACGCACCCTTAGAGATGTACATATTTGGTGATGTTTGTGCTAATGTAGTCATCTTCACACTGCGATCATGTTTCCATACTGTAAAACAGTCCCATCAACGTGATGCCTGTTAACTGTGAAATCTCTTAATGCACGAGCTTGAATTTTGCTCTGCAAGTGCAATATAATTGTAATCACACAATAATGAGCCGACTAATGATTTGCTTAGTTTTTATTCAGTTCAAGTGGGCAGGAAAATGAAAAGTCTATTTCAAATGGCCTTTCTCTCATGGTTGACGGAGTGATTTTTGTATGAATGGCATATTGATACATGGCTTTGCCTGGATGTAATACTGAAGTCAATGTGGCGTAAAGAAGTGTTTCTCTAACTTCTGTATATTTGTGCAATTGAGTTTTTACCAAGTCGTGTTGGTTGAGTTATTCTCATCCATAATTTCCTTTAACATTTTTGCTGTTCTGTTTCTCTCAGCGGTCGCAGACTCACCGCCCAGGGAACCAGAGATCTGGATAGAATCGCCGGCCAGGTGAGAAACAAACCTGTCTTCACTCAATAAGTTGACACGCAAAAGCAATTCAATAATTTGAGTACTTGGGTTTAGGAACGTCTGAGCACAAAATACATATATTGTTTCCAAATCTAACGTTTTATCAAAGTATCATATAAAAAAACATAGAAATTAGTAATAAATGCTATGTAGCAAAAAACCATACGAATGTGTTGCTTCCCATTTGAATTGACTCATTCATCATGTCATTCATATTTAACATGGGGCACTCATGTACTCATGTACACACAGGGCATAGCCTGATGCACTGCCAATGGTAGCAGGGCAGCAACTGGTTGTAAAAGCCATTTTTGAATGTATTTATCGCACAGGGATCAGTGTGGCATCTGAAAGGGTCCAAGCCATTTACTGATCTCTGAATACTATGAGTGATATCTGCATTGAAGATGTTCTACACTTCATCGCTCTTCAAATCCTTCCATGAATTTTAATTGTCTTGTACTTGTGTTATTAAAAGAAACAGATGTCCTATTTCTCCTCCACTGCTTTGCTTGTGCTACAACTTGGTCACTGTACAAAATGAGCCACACGAAGGCCTATACAGAATGTTCAAGAGTGACCTAGGTCTGTAAAGAGTTGTGTAGTCACATTGTGGCCTGAATGTTATCATTGTTGCAGAAACAGCAGTTGTATAGCAGCAGAGCTCTGTGTCCTCTGGCAGTCATAAACAACATGGTGCCTGAGAATGTAATCCCTTCTGGCCCTTTTAACTAGAGCCTCTTGTTTCCTATAGTTTTGCTAATGGGAATAACAAAGGTGTTTACTTCCCACTGCTTTTAGTGGTTACCATTTCACCGAGGAGACTGTCCTTACCTACTGCAAGCATTTAAATTCTGCAGCTCACAGAAGTGACTATCAATGCTGCGTCATGCTGGCAAGGCAAAGGTTGTTTTTTTGTATGACACATTCTGGCATTTGTGTGGCGTTCACTCGGGCGGTGCCTTAAGCGCTTGTGATCACAGAAATGCCAACCCTTTGCCTTGATGTGACACCTTGTCTGCTGCGGAGGACACGGTCCCAGTGTCACTTCAGCATGCAAGTCTCTTTTCAAACACTTGTCCTGAGGCACATTTAGCTCTGCCAGCACAGCGAGTTATGTCTACTGGCATGTTTTGTTTTGCTTCACTAAAAAAACAAATCACAGTTGGGCCTTGTCAAAAATGGAGAGGGGCAGCAGTGTAGTGATAATCCAAGGGCGAAGGGGGTAAACATGTGGAGGGGATTTCATGCTTGGCAAGTCCGCCGTATGGCACCAGTTTTCTCCTTGTTTACCCATGCTAATGAGCAGACCTGGGCCCAGCCCCCCATACCGGCTGCACCAAACTGACGCCGTATGTCTGCTACCGCCTCGCAAATCCTCTCGCGTTGTAATTTCTTAAGGCTTTTTTTAGATTGCTTTTCCTTTGCAGGCGAGGTTTCTGCCTTGTACTCTCATTAGACTATTCATGGTGTTTTTGGCAGCAACCGAAACACAAAACTCTTTCTCCTCCAAACTGTGTTTACTCAAGTCCCCATGAAATTGCAATTTGATAGCATCTTACTTCCATAAGTTCGCATTTCCTATTCAAACACTATTGTGCAGCGTCTTAGGAATAGAAATGTACAAGTTAAGCGAATAAAATATTAAGCACATGGGAAGTTTCATTTGATCGCAATTGATATAAATGACTTCCAATATTTTGGCTCATTTGTGCCGTAACTCGCAGCATGATGAAACCATTAACATGCCATTTTGTCCACCGCAAGTCATTTGATTTCATTTTCAAGACAACACAAGTTCCTAAAGGGACTGCGACACCTCGTCTGCTCCTGGACTCACTTTATGAATTGACCTCATGATGTTTTTGTTTGTTTCCCCACAGGTCGCAGCTGCCAACAAGAAAACAATAGTTCAATAAATCTTTTTTGGAAAAAGTCAAACACTGTGTCCTCGTTATTTTCCCTTGTATGAAGATGAGACATTAACAGGGTGCTCAGTAAGCACTTACCTTGTCGGAGTAAGAAATTGCACGAATGAGTCTTTGAGCTTAAACTTCACGGCTGTTCAAGTTACACCAACTTTATCGGCACGGTGGAGAACAGTTATAAGGACGTGAAGGTTGACCTGATCAGATATGTACTGCAAACCTGTAAGCTGGTTTGATGAAATCAAGCCCCTGCATAAAATCATCAATGTTTTTAATGTAATTCGGTTTGCAAATGACCATCGGTTGTTTCATAAGCTGTGACCATTAACAGCAACTACAGCGTGCGGTCATTAAGCCGTTCCCAGGAGCTGCTCCATTAGTAATTAGTAATACATGTTGTGGCCGAACACTCGATTCTATACAATCTCGTTGTTGTATAATCTTTTCCTTCCCCTGCCATTGTGTTCATGTATCAGATGCAGTACAGATTACTCTGTGACAACTAAAGGAAATTGTTCAGTCAACAGCAGGTGATTACATTTCCATAAGCCACTCAGTTGACCATTTTTGAAGCATGTTGGGGATGATGTCATTTTTAAACATTTTCATTTAGTGCCACAGTGCCACCTAGAGACTGGAAGGGGCAGCATCAGTTTCTATAACTCATTTTATAATATTAATGGCGTTGTAAAAATGTACAATATACACCATCACTGCCAAGATAACTGCGATATTTGGATGGTTCAGTAAAATTCCAACTACTCTGTATGGCCTATGGTTACGTCTACACTGAAAAGACTTAACTATAATTACATGTATTGTCAACACATTTCACAACTATTTGTTGAGTTGACACATTGATCTAATATTTTAACTTAATTGTATTGCTTCCAACTAACCTTTTACAGTTATGCCAAATCTGTTGACAATCCATTTGAATTAGTCACTGTTTCAGTGTATCTCAGTTGTGCCCAATTTCTCATTAAGTCAAATATAGAATGTTCCTTATAGTTGACTCTACAAATGGGTCTTGACGTGACCTTACAAAAAGCCTTTCCCGTTGGCTCGAGTTGATGCAGTTATTTGCGCTTTTTAGGATAGATTTGTGTACCCATCCATCTTCTCCCGCTTATCCGTGGTCGGGTCGCGGATTTGTGTACCCTTGTTACCTACACGTCAATCAGTGAGAGCACTGGACTGATTGAATTTGGCGGTGCTTCTGAAATCCTGCAGAGGGTGCCAAAGCCTATAGAATGTCACGGCTATACATGCACTTTGGGGTGATTGCCTCTGAGGTGGCTACTCGTGTACTAAAGCAGTAGCACTTGTATAATGGCACCAATTATTTTTTTACGGCAGTAATTATAATTTCATGCCATATTTCCAAAAGCCTGACACTTAAAGAGTTGCATTTGCGTGCCATACAGTAAGTTACTTATTTGGTACCATCAGCCTTTTCTAAATGTGTTTAGCTCTAACATGTTTTATACAACACTCAGTGTGTTTATGGTTACAACATCAGGAGCTTTTCACAGCACTAAAATGTAGGGAATGTAAAAAATCCAATCTGTTTTTTCTCCTTTTCAATTTGGTCCAGTGGAGCTTCATGTGCTGGGTTTTCTCCCGTTGTTCTGCTCGCCTCGAGGCAGCACAACTACAAGCACAACCAGATGAGAAGAGGGGAGAACAGTGCAGTGTTCACCGTATAACTGTGTCCCCTTAGAGATAATACAGATTGTTTTTATAATGTTCACTCAATTCATGTCCAGATTTGAAGAACAATAGCCAGCAGGCATTGTTTTCCGACAGAGCTGAGCTGTTGTACACATCCTGCTGAGGTGTGTGTGTGTGTGAGAGAGAGAGAGAGAGAGAGAGAGCTTACACTTTGTCCTGTGTTTGTGAGATATCGTGTGTTGCAGATCCCCGGACAATGAGCCTGCTGTGTGTGTGTCAGTCTGTCATCCAGTGTGTGTGTAGAGTACACACACAGCCCGTATAATACAGTGTGGTGCTCTCCATCCAACCAAGCGCCCGTCTGTCTCTTTTTAAAATGTCAATCAACATAAAGTCTCCATCAATTATTCTGCACGTCTCTCAGGAAATATTAATTTAGTCTTTTTATACCCCCCTCTCACTCATCTCTGTCCTGTCAGCCCCTCTCCTTTTTATTTGACTACCAGCTGTTGCTGAACACCTGAACCCATCGTCTCACCCTCCCCTGGCCCATCCCTCTCTCCCTCCCCCTTTCTCTCCTATTGATGATCCCTCTTTTTGTCTACCCTGTCATTTGGAAGAGAGAGAAGGGTAAACATGTCCTTGAGTGGTAAGACAGAAATGTGAGGAATCCACCGGAAGTCTGCCATGTTTGTTCACTAGCTTCTGTTGGGCTGCAAGTGTGTGCATGCTCTCTCGTATGTGTGTTCTCGCTGCATCTGTATTTTGTGTTAAATGTCATTTCAGCTCCCGTCAGTCAACTTGTTTGAGCACCGATTTGTCATTGTCTGCTGGGTAATTATCAGCAGGCTTCAATATGGCAATTACTGCTGAAATTACCACCTCAACAAATGCACATCCAAGTGGTTTGGCGTGTGTGTGGGTAGTTGCACCTAACCATTCACCCAATGGCTGCTCAGCTTGATCAGACTGAGAATGGATGCAGTCCTTCCTCTCACCTCCTCGAGGCTGGAAACAGCAGATAACTAAGACATGTCTCTGCTGCTCAAGTCTCCCTTAAATAGAACCACTATCAGGAGAGCAGCCATAGACACACACATATGCATTGTCAACCCACTGCTTCATGCCCTCAGGTGTGTTATCCCCAGAAGACAAGACATACCTCAGAAAGTTTCCCAGCATTCCCAGTTTCTGGCGAATTTAGTTAACCGAGTTTCCTTGGGAAAGTTGGCACAGATCCCATAGTGTGCGCTTCTGGCTTATTGGAGATAACATCAAGCCTTCCTGTTGCACAGCACAATGCTTTTCTCATAAACCACATTGCTTTTATCAAAAGCCTGATCCTTTGTGACTATTCAGTTATAGACTTTATCAATCAATCAATGTTTATTTATATAGCCCAATATCACAAATGTTACATTTGTCTCAGTGGACTTCACAGTGTGTACAGAATATCAGTATGACAATACGACACCCTCTGTCCTTAGACCCTCACATCGTACAAGGAAAAACTTCCAGAGAAAACCCACAGTTTAAAGGGAAACATGGGAGAAACCTCAGGGAGAGCAACAGAGGAGGGATCCCTCTCCCAGGACGGACGGACGTGCAATAGAAAATCCTCAGCCACGAATTCAGTTACGAGTAGATTAATTTGCTTTCCCGATCATGGTTAGTTTGGGTAAGTGTTGTCATTTGTCTGCAGTAAAACCTCAGCCTGTGCTTGGGTAGAATTTTGAGGGATGTGTACATGAACTTTTTACTTCCACCTGACTACAATTTAAAGTTGAATTGTGTACTTTTACTCCAATACAATTATTAAGGATCTTTATTACTTTGCAGAATTGGATCAATGATGTGAAATATAATTAATATTAAAAAATACTTTTGTTACTCCTGTAGTAAATCCACAAGTTACTCTGCAGTATACAAGTGATTAAAATGAGCTGCCCTTTTACCAGATTTAATAACACTTAAAGGTGGGGTAGGTAAGTTTGAGAAACCGGCTCGAGATACACTTTTTGTTATATTCCATGGAATGCTCTTAACATCCCGATAGCAATGAATATATTAAGTGCTTTGACAAAAAATTCATAAAAAAATGTCATCTGTGGAAGCCGTATACTGTAAAAAGCACAGGGCGGACGCCCTGTCTGTCAGCCTTCCATCTCGTGCACAAATGTATCTCGTGCCCTCATTGGGCGTGCCTTAATTGGGCGTGCTGTAATTGGGCGTGCATTGCGCGTTCATGTGTGTTGGAGGAGGTGCTCTGTAAGGAAGTCTGAAGGAAGGGGCGGATTCTTTTCGGCTGTGTACTTTCAAATTTTAGTGCACTCGAGCCGGTTTCTGAAACTTACCTACCCCACCTTTAAATGCATCAATAATTAAACAGAAAACATATTCCACTATCATATTCTGAAATGGGCCAATCTGATGAATAAGTACTTTTCATTTTGGCACTTATTACTTGTACTTTTACTTAAGTAGTGTTTTGATTGAAGGACTTTTGCTTGTAACAGAGAAGTCCTACACTCCTTAAGTACAACATCTGAGTACTTCTACCACCTCTGACCTTAATTAAGTCTTTCTGTACACGCCAGTGGTTAAAGCAACACAGCAGATGCGATGTAGAGGTCTCATATGGCGGTGTGTGTTGATGCGATGTAGCGAGGGTCAGCCCTAGTCTGCAAAAGTGTGTTTATAGAAATTAGTCTGAGGCCCACAGGTCAGCGCTGTGTAAGTAGAGAGCTGCGCCTCTGCATCAAAAGTCTGTTAGCGAGAAAGCTCCTCATACGAGAAGCTGGGTTTACACACTTATCCGTCCCAGTGGGTGTGTAAGAGCTGATTGATGGATGTGTTTGTTTTGGTGTGTGTGGAAGAAAGAATAAGTTTGACCTTGTTGACTTCCTGGATTATTTAGAGGCTTTCATATACATCTGTCCACTGTATGTGTGTTGCTGTTCCTCTGTGTTCTGTCAGTGCTAATCCCTCATCCAGTGTTTGGCCGGAGAGCAGGTGGTGTAAACATGCAGCGCGCCTCTCCGCCTGCCTGGCACCACAGGGCACTGAAGCACTGCCCCACACAGCAGGTGTGTATATATGTGTGTGCAGGCGAAACACTCACCATGTGTCTGAGCTTTGTGTGTGCGTGTCTCCGTAGCTCGTGGATCTGAATCCCCTACACCTGTCACAGAGGGTGGGGTGCAAAGGGAGGATGACAGGGTGCAGAACAGATGCTGTCTACAAAGCCAGCCAAACAGACTGAATTGCACAGTGTGTCTTCTGTATGTGTGTGTGTAGGCCGTATTACTTCAATGATTATGTGTGTGTGTGTGCACGTTGAGATCAGAGCTTTCAAGTCGTTCATACTTTGATGCCGCGGCCCTGCGCCTTTCTTCAGCACAGAACAAAAGAGTGGCAGAGGGAGTCAGCCAGGCAGCAGTGTGACACCGTATGGCTGTGGAGATAGATGACACAGTGACAGACAGAGATAGCAGGAAGTGTGTGTTTGTAGCTCGTCGCTGCTTCATTTCTCTATCTCTCTCGGTGTGTCTGTGGGAGGGAGTCTAAAGCTGACCAAGCCCAGAGCAGCCTCAGCTCACTCACCAGAAGACATCTATTTCATCAGCCGCCTCTGACAGGTCTCTTTCAACACTATAGAAAAGTTTTCAAGGTTTAGGTAGTTGAGATCTCCTTCAGCATGCTGCATTTACAATGATCGGATGAGCTAAACCTTGCACTGTGGCCTTGTGCTGAGTTTTATGTCATGTTGGATTTACTGTAAACATGAGCGCTTCACTCTAGGCTCAAGGCAGTGACACTGTGAAGGAAATTGATCCTAGGACACCTCTAAAATATAACGTTGGGATTTACATTACATATCAAATCAGATGTAACTCTGAAACCACAAAACATTTCTCAATTGAAACATAAGAAAATTCAAGGTATTGCATTAACATTATGAAGTTGAAGCAGTGATATGTCATTGCATTCCTTTGCGTCACCAGATGTGAAGAATATGATTGACTCAGACACATTGCATTTCTTACCCATGCCTGTCATAGCTCTAGGGATGGCATTGCCGGTCGGTCGGCTGAAATACCTCGACAACTGTTACAAATAATTGCCATGACATTTTTGCGTAGACCCTCATGGTCCCTCGTGGATGAATCCTACTGTGTGTCATCTGAATCACACCATAAAACGTATTGAATTAGCAATGCCTATGGTGTGGACAAGACACCTCTTAAAATGTGTGTGAAAGGAATGTGAGGAACTCCCTTGGCAGTAATTAACCAAACATGCACACAAAAGCCATTTTCTCCACACAACACACCTACAATGAAGACAACACCAAACCTCTTAAGAAACACTTACAAATAATTGTCCTAAGGGATAGCCTACCGAAGATCGCGGAAATGTCTTCTTTTGTTACTAAATTGATTTGATTGTAATATTAGTGAGGTAACACACACGTTTAATAACCCAAATGAATATATTGAATCAATAAGAAATTACGATTTAATTTGCATATATGGAAGCATTCAGAGTGGTGTGATACATGTGTGGATGATTGAACGTGTGTGAGTGTGAGTATTGTGACTATGTTAAATTCAAAGAATGTGGAGGGGATGTTAAGGCTGCCCACGGTGAGGGAGCTTATCCTGGGGGAGTAGCTCTATTGTGCCTCATGACACTCCCCCCTCTCAGGTGCTTTGACCACCCAAGCACCACCCACCCCCTGATATTTCCTGTAGCGCCACCATGAGGTAGACATTTTTGTTTCCATGTAATATATCTCAACACCTGTTGGATTGATTGCTGTGAAACACGTTCAAGGGTCCCTGGAGGGAGCGACAGCTTTAAGACCTTCATTATTGTTTTCTCTAGTATCAAACCTGTCAACACTTTCACTTTATAGGTTGAGGATGTGTCTCTGACTTTGGTCAAACTCTGACTTCTCTTCCATTATTAACATGACTTTTTCAATTTTTCATTCAAATGTCTTTAACTATTTGATTTGCTGTGAAACGTGGTACACACATTCATGGTCCCCAGAGGATTCATTTCAACATCTTTGACCTCCTGACTTTTCTCAACAATCTACAAAACTCATGACTTTTTTGCTAACTAGCTAGTAGCAAATGCTAGCATGCTAACATGCTACACATCAACATGATAGCATTATCTTTGTACGCAGGTTGGCATCCTGAGAAGAAGGCCATAGCATGTGTGTAGACCTTAAGCACATTGAGACTTAATAAAAGCTTCAGTTACACAGGAAAACATTTCTGACTTCTCGCCCTCGTTCCTTCCTCTCTCACACCCAATCCCTGGCACTTTCTCCACCACTCCCTCCTAATCTAAACAATGCCTTCATCGCTCTAATGATCTTTCTCATTCAACATTCCTATTGTATGCCTGTGTTTCCCCCTCTTCCTGCGATCTACTTTCCCCTATTACCATGTATCCCTTAGTACCATTACTACCCCTTCCCCCAGCCTTTATTATGAGGCCTAAACCCCCTGAGCTTCTTTCCTATGTCTCATGCTTTCCCTTTGCTAAAAAAGCCCTAAGCCTTTCACAAATACCTGCACCTCTTTAGTCATATCAAACATGGCATCTTATGAAGACAAAGACTATCTGAAATATAATCAAAGGAATCCATTCAAGTCATGTTCCATACATGGAGAGCAAGCAAATTATGAGTAGATTGCCAGTGTCATTAGTACATGTGATTAAGAAGGGTATTTGTGTATTCATAGTGAATTAGTGCAGTTTAATAACATATAGGATGTCTTTCTTTTGAAGTAAAGCAGGAAGCTGTTGCTGACACAATTGCTGCACATGTTGGAAATGTTTTCATGATTGTTTAATTGTATTAGGAAACATGGAAACATGCTTTGTAAGCAGGTCAGGTGATCAGACTTTCAAACAAGCCAACAGGCAGTACTGGATATTTGTACTGTACGTTATGCTACTCTATACTTCTAAACCAATACATCTCTGAGGCATTTATTTAAATTCATACTGCACCACATTTAGTGTTGGAGTAAATGTGCATGCACATATATTATCATCTTGTAAAATGAAATGCATTGTTAAGATTTAACTTCATAACGGTTGATTAAGTCAAGTGCCATATTTATCATGACATTCTTTGTACAAAGCAATTACAGTAATCCAATAATACGACACAAAGAGGGGCTATTCTGGTGCTTAATAAGCACTTTCTTTTTGTGGATTTTTTAAGCCAGGTTTGCTGATAATATTTCTTAATTTGTATTGCAACATTGCTAATGCAGGAACTTCACTTTTTACTAGATCTCACATTGAAGTATTGTTGCTTTTATAGAGCTTGTTAGCCATGTTCAACACATAACCTTATATGGAGATGATAGGATCACAAAGCAAGTGCATCCAAAGCAAGCATTTTTCTCTATTGTTATTTAGCAACTATCGTGATTAAACTATATCAGAAAAGCATTTTTTTTTTACTTTGAGGTTTCGTTTTAAGTTTATCATTTGCTTGATAGTTGTTTAAGAACCATTCAGAAGACTTCTTGTGTCTCCTGGCATTTTTTCGTACCAATATTTCATCATTCCCCTATTAAGATAGCAAATCTACAGTGACTTCTCACATGCAGCCTCTGTGTGTGTGTGTGTGTGTGTGTGGTGTGTGTGTGTGTGTGTGTGTGTGTGTGTGTGTGTGTGTGTGTGTGTGTGTGTGTGTGTGTGTGGGTGTGTGTGTGTGTGTGTGTGTGTGTGTGTGTGTGTGTGTGTGTGTGTGTGTGTGTGGGTGTGTGTGTGTGTGTGTGTGTGTGTATAGCTTCAGTGTGATTATCATGTGACTTTGTAACATGTTCTTAATTGAATTAAAGGCAGTAACTAGATGAAGCTGTGGAGCTGCACACATTAAGCCACTTCCCTTCACATTGTACCATAATGGCAGTGCCGACTTTGCTATGGCTGGTATCTCATTCATGACACCCGAACCAGGTGTGCTGTGTTTGTATGTGAACACATGTGAGTGTGTGAGGTTGTTTTTGCTGCAGTGTAGCAGAGGTTAGGGAACTCGTTTCAGGCTGCTGCTGCTGCTGTGTGCTATACTTGTCTCTTACACACAGTGACCTCCACTCGATCTGCTCCCCACCCCTCCCTCTGGACAAATTCCAGCATGCCCTTATTTTCTCCTCTCCTCTTACTACTACTCCTGTCTGTCTTCCTTTCCACATTCCCACCCTGCTGTACCACGTTTATATGAATTCTCATTGCTATATTATTCTCCTTTCATTAGCCTGATATTTTTCTCCACCTCACTGGTTGCGTGTCTCTGTCAGCATTTTCTGTTTTTCATTCTTAGCAAGCACACAATTATACAAAGCGATGTGCCCTTGGACTCAGGAAACCTTCAGTCTGTCAAAGGGCTTTTGTTTGTGAATCTTACCTCCCTGAAGAGATAAACTTGCCAATCCCCCCCTCTGTTGTCAATGGTCTACTGTCTTCCCTGTGCATACATAAGCGTGTGTGTGTGTGTGTGAGATAGGTAAAGCTTGTGTGAGAGAAAATCCTCAACACTGCCTGTGTAGATTCCATGTGAAAACAGTGTGACAGAGAGGTGAGGTTGTGTTAGCTGAAATCTTATTAACTGCTTAGCTGCTTTAAAGTTTTCTGTCAAAGACAGTTCCTGAGAAACTTCTTCCTCTGCCAGCTCTTAATGTTTTTTTTTAAAGTGATTCCAATCCCCATTTCTGCACATTTCACAAAAGAAACATTATTTTCCAATTTCGCATAATGACACTGGATTCAGTATTTGGTAATTGAGCTGCTTTGTGAGCCATGATTAGGGGCCGTTTGGGACCTGTTGGATTCATGACTCCAGGGTGAGGGAGAAGCTGGGACCCGAGCGGTGCATTTGACCGATGACAACAGTCGTATTAATCGTGACTGTTCCTCTAAGGCAATCCAGGCACACCACAGGGACTCATCTTCTGCGAGGGCATTTCATTTGAGCAGTGAGTGCTGCTGTGGCAGAGGTTTGGTACAACATTAGGCTAACATTATGCACTAGCCTGGGGGCCTCGCAGAATACGGGCAAGCGGCAAATCACAGGGTCATGCCTCTCTGGGTCCTGATAGAGAAATTGTTCTCCTGGTTTCTCTCAGTCTCATTTTCTCTTCTCATTATTTCATTTTTTTTTCATTTTCCATTACACAGTTTTTCCGCGGTCCCTCTTTCTCCCATCTGGTTGCTCCAGCTGAGGTCAATACCCGGCGCTCTGCTGCAGCACCAGGACATGGGAATCTCATGAATAGCAAAGCACCAAAACTGGCGGGCCCCCTGACATTTGGAAAGTGTATGTTTAAAACTGAAGTTCATTTCAATATTTTGATTGTAATGTAAAGAGGATCTATCCTGTGACTGCGGTTCATTTCAATCAAGTTTCAATACAATCGAGAGGTTTATGTAAAAACCTGATCATTTCTTGTTTTCCCTTCATATCATTTTATAATTTCCAGCTGTTGAAAGCATTTCTTAGTGTAGAAAAGTGTACAATGCTACAGCTGATCATCGTTATCAGCCTCTGTCTGTAGCTGTTTTCAAACCTACTGCACTGTCACTTTTATCCATGTATTTTTTCTTTTAATGTTTATTTTTATCTTTGCTTTTTAATGACTGATTTGAAAAGTTTTGTAAAGCACTTTGAATTGCTTTGTGTTGAAATGTGCTTTGCCTTACTGAAGTGCAAGGTTTGGCCATCTCAAAGGCCAGCTGAGTTTATTCACATGCATCCTGTGAAATCCATTAGGTCTTGTGTGTGTGTGTGTGTGTGTGTGTGTGTGTGTGTGTGTGTGTGTGTGTGTGTGTGTGTGTGTGTGTGTGTGTGTGTGTGTGTGGGAACCTTTGTGTCAGAGAGAGGACTTGTTGCCTTTGAGACAGTCTTGATCTAGTTTTACAGCATTTTGCAGCTCTTCAACTTTCCACTTGGTCAGTCTTTCCATGTCCAAAATGACTACACCGACGTGTTCTCTTTCTCACATTTACTGTCACTCTTCTGGCTTTGTTGCTGTCTAACTCTGCTCCCTGCATTATCCCTCTTAACCCCCGTCATACAGCCACCCACCCATGTTTCTTTTCTGTCTCTCTACTCAGCTGGTGGGCCAGCCAGGAGGCACTGCATGCCGTTTGAGGGGCGTAATCTGCTCTTTCTGCCTTTCCCATTTCCATTTCAATCCTCTGTTCACAGCTGGAACCAAGGCGCTCTGCATGCAGATGAGCAAGAGTTGACTTTCTCTAGAACGTACATTCAGACAAGAGATGGGCAGGAGAGGGGGAGGAGGAGTTGGAGGGAGAGAAAGAGACAAGAGAGGGGCACCAGAGGCAGAATAATGAAAGATGATATGATGAGGCAAAGCAACAGTTGCTGACAGCGGGAAAATAATGTTCAAATACACTTCATTGTCATTCAACCTTACGGAAATGCACAGAGGGAGATACATCGTTTTCGGGAGTCACTACACCCACACGTGATAAAAAAACAAGACAAAATGATAAGGAAACGAGTCCATCAAACAAAAGACAGGTCGAGGCGAGATCACAGTGAAAGAAAGAAAGTCTAGTATAATACAAAACTGGAACAAAGGCAATGCTGGTTTTGTGCCTAAAAGGTAACAGATCTGTTTAGCAATCAACACAAAAAGTATTTTTAAGATGTTTCTGAAAACATGTATGCCTATAGGACATTTTTGCATTTTGCTTTCTTCTTTCGTTTCCAAAAAACACAACATCGATGTTAATCTCCTAGTAATAGTAGTGTGTGGATTAGAACATTGTAACCCTGTTTTCTTTGTTATTCAAAGTGCTTACAGGCTTGGACTTTTGACATGATTTCATTTTGAATAATCAATGTTGTACAGAATTACACCAAGCTGACTCACTCAAAACCAAAGATTCAATTTCACTGGCTTCCTGTCCGTGTGCCTTATTACACATTATGATCTGAGAACATCTCTGTTCATCTCTGCCAGCGGTCGAGTGCTGCGTCACCCTCCCTCATATCCCAATAGTGATGACAAATAACCACGAGGTCATCATGCCTTTGTTGATAACATTAGAGTTCTGTTCAGCGTTTGAAGCTGAGTCATGTTGGGACAGATGATTGATGACTATGCAGGATTTATTTTGGACTTTGGTGCAATCACATGATCCTTAGGCAGCATCCATTATGAGGGGTGCAGATACAAACAAACGGACATACACACCAATTGATGTTATTGTTGTGGGACGGGAGCCCTATGCACTCTCTTCAAGTGCTGTGCAGCCGGCCGCTCGAGTTTCAGTCGAACTCCATTTATGGGAAAAACCATCTGCTGCCAATTGATTACAAAAACTGATATTGATTTAAACAGGCAAGCTCAGCAGCAGAAGTGATTCATTCATAAGGACCCAATGAGGTGTGACACAATAGGTGTTGACCACTTAATACGCCTGTTTAATCTTTAATGTCACTGTCATTTTCCACTCCTCCTTGAATTACGATTACTCTTTCTTAAAATGCCCCCTGTCTTTGTGGGTCATTTAGCTAGAAATGAATGTAATTAAAAGTTCTCCTCCTCCCCTTCCACACGTGGCCGGCTCCTCCTGATGTGCCACAGCGCTGTGATAAACTGCCCTGCTTACGAGTGGCTCGCATTGGCAGCCAACAGCAGCAATGCATTAAATCCCATAATGCTAAGTGGTCTGCAAAGCAAGACAAACTGCCCGGCCGGTCAGAGGGCTCCTCCGGTGTGCAAATGCCCACTTTTGCTTTTATTGACAGAAACCTTTTCTTCCGGCCAGTTGCTTTTCCTCTTCTCCTCTCTCCTTCTTTTCCCCCCGGGTCGATCGGTCTTTCACTTCCTTTCCCTGCACGCCATCTTTTGATCCTGGCTGTCCACACTTCTGCCTTTCCTTCCCTCTCTCTAAAACAACCTTCCTCTTCTCTGTTCGCCCTCTTCACGCTAATTGACTCTCCACACCTCTGACAACACGTTCTGCTGCCTTTCGTCCCAATCACTCTTCTTTTTTTTACCCCCTCCATCGCTCATTTTCCCTTTTACTCATCTCTCCCCCACTCCTAATGGCCCCCGTGGAGTCACAGAATCTGTATCGATGGCAACACTTGGCGATGGCGCGTGAGCGTGTGTCACGGTCCCTCAGCCCCCACTGCACAGTCATTGTGGCTGTAATGCCATAATTACCCCCCATTATGGGCAAGAAAGGTAGATTCAAAGGGATAGAGACAGGGGGGGGAGGAGAGGGGAATGATGTGAGGAGAGAGTGGTGAAGATCAGTTGAAGGGAGAGATGAGTGAGGGTCAAGATGTTGGAGTTTGACGGAAAGAGCGAAGAAAAAAACGTCTTAGCTGGTCCGTAGATTAATCAGATATGATGTGTGTGTGTGTGTGTGTGTGTGTGTGTGTGTGTGTGAAACAGACCGTCTGGGGCTGTGTCTCAGGGGACGGCCGGCTCTTGGCTCCTGTGTGGGGGGGCACATCAGTTGAGATGTTAATGGTTCAGGCTTCATTGGACACGCACAGATGGGTCCCTCACTTGGGTTACAGCAGACGCACATAAGCACAGGCAGGTGGACACACAAATCAGACAGCACTTTTAAATCATACCGTTGGAGCTCAGACACCAGCACATAAAGAGCTGGTGACTTGATTTTGATTCAAAGTCTCTGGAAACGACAGTCTGGACTTCAAAAGCTTCAATATTACTCTTACTCACAAGCCACAGAAAAGGAAATCATAGAGAAAGTAGATAAGTATGTGTGTCTGGCTGCCATGATTAAGCATATACTTTAACAGATTTAGAATCTCAGCATCAATATTTTTAGAAGATAACTTAGTCTCTGCGGTAAAAGTGTATTTATATATATTTAGATATATTCTATTAACTTCAATTGTAGCACGTAATGTGATTCACCATCAATCAATTACTGTCAGATCTGTTAGTGCTGAACACCTCATTTTGGAGGCTGCAAATGTACAATATGTGACTGGTTACTGGTTTCACAAGCATACTGAATGTGTGCATACGTGAGAGTATACATAACAAGTTTAAAGAAAACATTGCTTTAGGTCACATCAAGGAACCCACCTGTAAAGCGTAAACATGCAAATAAGAATTTGCTCACACATAAATACACCATTTAAGTTTGACGGGGGTAGTAACACTTTCATATTTCCTATTGTAACCCCTTGGGCGGACATGGAGAAAATGCAATTGCCTGCAATTCATTCAGTGGTTGAAGGATGATTAATATTCTATAAAATGATTAATGTATTCATATTCAATGCCTGCGGGTTTGAGTGCAGAGAGGACTCCAACGTTGAGTTGGTGTAGGCGCGATAAAGTCCACACAGCCCAGCGGGCATGGAGGATTGTGAGTGTGTGTGTGAGAGAGTGTGTGTGTATGTTTGTAAGCAACAGAAAGTGCAGTGCAGAGAAGGCTGGGAGACTTTGAAGACAAAAAGCTGATTCCTAATTAATTTTCCTCTGAAAGCTACATTTACATGCATTACAGAAAAAGTCGTCTGAAGAGAAGCCAACTGTAGTTCAACAGCAAAAGAGTTAGCTGCATAAAAAAGACTAGCATTAAGAAATAAATTCATTTAGAGTTTTGTAGGGAAGTCATATTTATGTGGTCTTGCTCCTGAAACTCATTAAACTGTTCACCCTTTTACTTTTTACAGCAGGACTATTTCAAGTATAAGCTTCCACTTAATTTCACATCCGAAAGTGACTGGAAAAATATACTAAGTACAATATAATGAGGCATTAAGTAATAAGATCACGTTTAGACATCTACAACTAACATGGCATTTAATTGGATTAAACTGGGGATTAGAATTTCAATTAAAAATAACAATTTATGTAAATAGAATATGCTCATAAAAGTCTTCCTTTGTGATTCGACAGCATTTGTATTAACTATTACTTAATCCTGGCATTCACAGCAGATCATTTATATGTATAATGTTAGGAGGCACTATTTGGTCTGTTGATAATGTTAGATGATCCCTTCTACCAACTGCAGAGTATTAGGCCATTTAAGTGACTTTTTTCAGCTTAATTTTCACAAAAACTGTGAACAATATTCGAAAAAGTATATATTTCCTGTTATTGGTTACCTACCTGAAAAATAGGAGTGCAAACATATTTTCATAGTGTTATCTTCGCTGGGCGACAGGTGCGAACAACTGCCCAAAACATTTTCTATCAGAAGGAACAGGCTGCTGTTTCGAAAACGATGCAAATATGCAGCATTTAGAAAACATGTGTTTTGGAACATTGGTATTTTTATACAGTATCATTTCTGAGGCGGCAGGTGTGTTTCTCTCAATGTCAATGTTTTGGGCCGTAGTTATTGAATGGATGGCAAAATGTTCTGACAGTTATATTAAATAGTTATAGGCAAAATAATAACGTATAGGCGTAAAACATGCAAAACACTGGATACGTTTTAAAAGAAAAACAAGGAAGGTGGATTAAACTTGTTTTCCTCACGGGCCTCACGGTACAAATGATCACAATAAATATATTTAAATACCACATTTCTTTGAGCTGTGTTGAAACAGATGTTCTGCAAGGCTTGGGAACACTTGTACAACAATGAATTAGTGAGCGACTTGAGGGGATCAGACTATTTTATTTTGTCATGAGTTATATTGGAAAGTGGGGCTGACAGCTGTGAAGCAGAAAACCCCTCCACCATATCCCAGTTTAATCATGGCTTTTGATAAATCATAAGAGTGGGTTCATTATTCATTGTCTATTGAGCAGCTCTGAATTCGAGTGTAGGTTACATTATCTCTACAGTCTTGTCATTGTAGGAATAAACCAGCTCAAATCCACCATTTAAACTAAACTGCAGAGTGTGTGTATAAATTCTCTTGGCTGGATTAAACCCAACTAAAGTGGATAAATGACAGTTGTTTGCCGTTGATTAAAACGTGTTTCTTGTAAGCTGTGTCCAGCAGTTGACCGCACTGATGACCTTTATGCAGTAACCCACTCAAAAGGCACTGAGGCGGGTATACTGTATGACTCTGATATTGTTCAGCACCATTTCCTGTATCTTGGCCCTCTTTGCAGTGAGCATGACAGCTTTCCCTCCCACAGAGTTACTGTCAGAGTGGGGTGTTATTGTGCCTGGCATCCAGTCAGGCAGAATCCACTGTGATAGCCACAAGCTAACATTAAAATATATGGTCCCAGTGAAACTCTTCAGGGGACATCAACAAAGCACAGCGGCTCATTGTATCCTGTTATAACCAACACAACAAACACACACTGGCTGGAGAACACAACGATTTCTGCCAGCGAGTGATCCGATCAATTACATCCAAGCAGGTAGAACCGATGGGAGTGAAAACAGATAGTGGTGCTCGGATGAATCACAATAATTAGATCATTAAGTGACTCTATTGATCATCAGAGCCAATAGGCAGAAAAATATAAGCTATCACAGAACACACAGTAGTGATTTCCCAGAGAGGATAGCTACATCACGGCTCAAATCCTGCACTGTGACTCACGCTCCTCTCAATGCCTGAGAAACAGCTGTGTGATCGTCTGTAGCTCGGCCAAGAGGAGAGAGGCCAAGAAACAGAAGGAGAACAAAATAGAGCCCAAAGGAAAGTGGAAAGGAGGGGGTAATAAAGATACATGGAGAGATTGGAGTGGACAGAGATGGAGGGCACATATCGAAAGAGAGAATAGATAAGTGAAACAAAGGGATAGATCAAAGACTTTCTTGTGAAGGATGGAGCCTCTCCATATCTTTCATTAATTCTCCTGCGATGCCGTGGCCTGACATCAGAATGCATACATGATTACAGCTACCTTCACTTTCTATCTCTCCAAATGTTTTTTTTCTCTCCCTGCCCTTACTTTTCTCTTAGTCCTCGAGGCTATGCGTTACCCCTCCCTTCACTTTGGAATTAAAGTTCTCCCCTCCTCCACTTCTAATCTGTTCCCTTCATTATTCTTCCATTACACATCTCTCTTCCCTTTGTAGTGCCGCCGCCATGTCTCTGTTTCTCTTTATCCCCCTTGCTTTGGGCTGACGTATCAAATATTCTGCCTGTCAGGTAGCCTCGTTTTGACATGGGGTGGGGATGGGCAATCACATAAAACAAGGGACTATAAAGTGGGCTGTCTGATTTATATTGTGCAAGGAGTGACAATTTGCCTAAAAGAACATTCAACGAGTGTTTTGTAGCTGCTTAATTTCTCTTGAAGTATAGAAATGCTGACAACAGTCTGCAAGCAGGATTTGCTTGCATGTTGACTTCTGTATGTGAAAAGCTTTTGAATGAATTGCCATGAAATGTGTTACTAACAGTAATGACCCCCTTGGGATGAATTGTAATAACTTTGGCAACCTCTTAAAGTGGAACTCAACTGGTTTACATGTCTCAGAGGAGTACAAGTGCATATGTGAAAGATGTTTTCAATATGGAACCCAAAGCATAGTGATTCTACTAGAATCATATGCTTTGGGTTCCCATTCTACATTGTCTCTATGTTGCTCTCGTTCTTTCAGGTGCAACGTGACAACGGCACCACTGGCCTCTGAAAACCATTATTTGTTTTCCCTATTCGACTCCTGAAGCAGCTGACACATTGAAGGACTTATGGTTGGTCTTTAATGACCGAAATACCAGATAAGGTGGCCCACATATTCTGTTAAATGTGCTTATTGAGGGGTAGATGCGGTCTGTGGTTCCCATTTCCAGAAATTGGTGCCCATAAACCATAGTTACTAGGCCTATTGGGGTATGCACTGCTTTCCCAGGAAAACGTATTCCAGCATGCTGGGAGTATGCATCTGATTTCGCAAACTGTCGTTATTGGGATCTGCCAAAGTTTTGTCCTAGCAGTAATTATGTTTGTTCATGAAAACAATCTCTAGCCGCCGAGTTGGGAGTGTCTTGGTTTGTTGGTGATATGGCACTGATGGTTTTGTATCAGGACTTTTTAATGATACAAACAGATTGTGCCAGCGTGAGCACGTCTTAAGCCCTGGGTACTCTGCTGGATTGCCACTTATGTTGTCCTAAGTGAATGAACAGTATTATTATAAGTTTTGTTTACAGAAAGTGAGCATACAGTTGAAGACATATCATCTTTAATGCCAGGTATGGGGCACATGGTTGTAAGATAATACATTCTAACAGTGCTCTGCACTTGGTGGATTATGTTAAGCAACATAAAGCATACTGTCTGAACAGGCATGACAACCCTATCATTTAGAAACAACACCTGTCTGACACTACTACTACTTTTAAAAACCGGGTACAGGGCGACCTCCAGATGATGTTCAAGCCCATGCACCTGTGTTACTCCTTTACTGTGTTAACTAAGCTGATCGCTGAGACAACAAGGAGCACCATTTGTCACCATGACTGACTTTGGAGTTTGTCAACAAATGATCCCATCAGCATCTTCACTCTTGCTTCCTCTTTATTCTTCACTTCCTGCCTCTCTTCCCCTTTTATATTTACCCCCTTTCCTTCCCGTATACTTTCCCCTCTATTCTCCTTTCACATTACTTTTGATATCGTCTTTTATTCTTTGTCCTCATCCTCAACCATCCCCTCCTCCCCTGCAGCTCCATTAGGTAATGAGCCAATACAGTAAATCACAGCCACAGCTACTGTACTGTAAGACCTTACGTAACAATGCCCCACGCTCTGCTAGATCAGCATTAGCCACAGCTATGCGGCATGAAACAGGTCTGATGTAAGGCAGTGTGAGGGTTATGCAGCGCGATATGCCTCACAAGGGGACAGAAGTCTTGTTAGTGGATCTCATGTCTCTACAGCATGGAGAGATGATTATGACTGGGTCGATATCAGGGATGAGTGGCTTTATTGATGTTGGATAGTCAGTGCAAGGACTTTTTCCAATCCGCTGTAATTGCCGGGAATAGGAATAGAGATTCAGAGAAATCAAACAATGTGATGGTTAGCTGCCTCCGTCAAAGCGACTTAAACACTTCAATACATAGACACGCCTACGGTATCTCGCCCAAGGACCCTTTGACATGTTGACTGCAGGGTTGTAGATTGAACCACTCACCCTCTGATTATAGATGCCCATTTTAACCCTGCTCCATGCATATCTTGTCCCATTGAAGTGTGTATTCCAGGCATCCACCAACTGTCCTGTGTGTACGGTGCATTATAGCGAGTATCGGCTCTCCTCTTCAAGCGAGGCTGAGAAAATATTAACCAGCTGTTTTTTGGACCGAGTATGTTTGGAATGTGTGTCTTTGAATGCAACTGCTCAGCCAGGGACTATTATTACCTGCAGGGTGTGCCGATTATTGAGTGTTGCTCCACAGTCCTCCAGTAGAAAGAAACTAAAAGGACCTAGATTTTTGTGTTGTGCACTTAGATGGGCAGTGGTTCCATTAAGCCATCTTATCGGGGATTGATGTGTTTATGCTTTCTAACTGCTAGTTTATGGATTTGGCCTAATTCATGGGTCAAACAGTAGCCACTCTAAGCACTCAGACTGGTATTATAGCATTGTGTATAAGCCACTTAGTCGTCATGATAACTGTATATCTGAACTGTAAATACCCAAATACCCTTTTATCATACCCTGTAAATACCCAAACAGATTTTAAAAGGATTACATGTCTAGGAATGAATGGTATGTCTGTCAATGTAAGACAGCTTAGCCAACTCCTAAGAAATGGCCTCCAGTTGTTTTGAAAATCATAATTTGAGACAACGTCAAACGTCTAACCAGGGCAGGAAATTTGTCTGTGGAACAAAGTATCTAAAGATCACCAATTCGTTTTTGGGTGAGATCAAAACCTTTTGAAATAGTAACCTGCCGGATGCATTTACTAGACTTCAGGGGATAGGGAATACAATTAATTGTATTGTCTATTTTCCCCTTAATCAACAGATAATTGCTCTACAGCCTATTTTATTTAGGGTAATTGGCTTTTTAAATGCTGTTCCATTACCCCCATCATTCCTAAGTAGGCCAAATAATAAAAAAAGGAAATGTAAAAGCTGTTAAGTATGCCATGTTGGGAATACTCTAAACAAATCCAAACATAACTGTAATTAATGAGCTAATAAGGACAACAGTTTACTGTAGGCTACTAAATTAATGTGAGTTTATAGTCGAGATTTTTTCTCTAGTGAATGTTCATCCTTTAGTTATTTTGTATGAGGGAAGGTTTCTGATGTTGCAACGAGACAGCCTCATGATAAAATCACTTTTAAGTTTCTTTAAAGAAATCAGCGGGCCCCAGTGGACCCTGTGCGATTAGCCAAGCAGGTCTTTTCACTGCAAGAGAGGTGGAGAGAGAGAGAGAGAGAGAGAGGGGAGGGGGAGAGGGAGAGGTGGAGAGAGAGGTGGAGAGAGAGCGAGAGAGAGAGAGAGGAGGGAGTTGTATTGAGAGGAAGAGGGGGGGGGGGGGGGTCCACCTTTTGTGCAAATATATCAACCAAGAAGACTGCCACCAGCATCAGATTTCTGTG